>NW_017805409.1:1015180-1021747 GCF_001891065.2 Hippocampus comes
CCCCCCCCCCCAAAAAAAATCCACTCAACTTGTACTGCATAAAAGACCGCAAGCATTTTATCTCCTCACAACCTGCAAACACAAATAACGTGAGCACAAAACAAAGCCCGACTGTACCTAAAATATTGTCTGTCCTCCTTTTTTCTTCTGCGGTGTTTATTGGCGGTTGGCAGATCAGGTTAATGGCGCATCAGCTCCACCAACTGGTTTTATTCTGCAACTACAAGGAAACTTGCCTGTGGGTTTCGAATATGACGCCCGCGGCTTTCACAATTACATTCAAGGCATTTGCAACAAGGAAATAACAAAAGCAATCGGATGTTACTTCAGCTAAACTGTCCTGAAACATGCTAACAACAAAAAAACTGCTAGTTATTGATAGAAACATGCAAAAGCCAAGCCTGCTCAAACTCAGCCCACTATCCTCTCTACGTCCTTCAGCAGAATGTCCCTGAAGATGTCGGCCAGCACTCCCTGAGGATTATTGACATTGGTCTTCTCCATGTCGGCGTTCTGCGGACTCCCCCTTTGTAAGCGGGTCTTTCTCCCCTGGGGCCTCGCCGGCATCTGACTAGGGTCCTCCTTGCTGTTCAGATGACTGCGAGCCTGAGGGTGGAGAATAGCCTGCGGGGAACCGCCGATGTCCGTCAGGAAGGCAAAGATCTTGACCGGTTTGTGTTTACGGGCGGCGGGTTTGTTCCATCGGAAGTGCTCGATCGCGTAGGGGCTTCTCTTGGAGCTTTTGTGTCCCAGCTTGGGTCCGGGTGTCACGTTCCGGTGGGGTTTACCCCAGCGGAAGTGCTCGATGGAGTAGCCCCTTTTGGCGTTGCGAGACCCCGGTCTGCGTTCCTGTGTCTTGTTCCTGTAGGGTTTGCTCCAGCGGAAGTGCTCCATCAGGTAGGAGCGCCGCTTGTCGGCTTTCGCTCTGACGATCGACTCGGACGTGTTGACTTTGGGGGGTTTGTTTTCCTCGCTGGTGTTAAGGGCCACCGCACCGAGAGCCGGACGCTCCGTCTGGCTCGCTGATTTGCAGAGTTCCAGGCAGACCTCAATGGAAGAATCACAAAAATGCCAAGACAAGATTTAAGAAGGATTGCATTCCATATGTCTTTTATGACCGGGCCTTGAGGTTAGAATTTGGCAATCTGAGAAAATAAACTCGACAATATGCTTTGTCTCTTGCCGCCTCTGCGTGTTTTGCTACCCTTAGTTGCCAAAAAGACAGTGACAAGAAGAGCCAAGAAAACATTGGGCCTCAAAACGAGATCAGCGAGGAGATTTGAATTCGAGAGAGGTGGCCCCAAAAATCAAAAGCAGAATTTTGGCAATTAAATTTATCGTGTCAGAGGTGGAGGCAAGGCAACACTTTTTTAAAGCCTATTCACAGGAGCGTCTAAAAACAAAAATGGATCGGAGCCTTTCTCACAGAGGTTGTCCATGCAACCAATACAAAGTGCTTTGTCATCCATCACAGGTGCGTATTATGAGTAATTTTTTGTTCCTTAATATCTCAAGTCATTAGCAAATACGTATTATGAGTATTTTTTTTTGTTCCTTAATATCTCAAGTCATTAGCAAATTCTCGTTTTCAATTATTAGCGTTAAAGGCTTTAGAAATGAATGTCGTGTGCATTTTAACTGTTTTTTTTTTTTTTTTTTAAACTGAGCCTGATCCAATTTGCATACGTACGTACGGTCAGGGAAGGTTCCCAAAATGGAGAAAATAAATTGAAGTGGTCTTGATGAATCTCAGTTTTGTGTTTGTGACTCACCACTCGCTTGCCTTTGTTGATCTTTTGGCAGATGGAGCACTCGGACCCGAACGCCGGGATGGACAAGAACGCCACCAGCACCACCGACAACCAACATGGACACTCCATCCTTCGATCTCTGCTGTGCGGCTGCTCAGCTTCAAAAGGAAAAGCAAAATATGAATGCTTACAAATAGCCATTTTTGCTTTGTTTGTTTGTTCCTGTTCAGGTTTGGCGAAATTGTTTACATTTGTATCCGTAAATATGTTTCCGTTGATATGTGTAAAAACATACCAATGAGAATCGACAGTGTGACGGTTATCCCCAAAAAAGCAAAAAAATCGTTTGCGGGTAAGCCCAGTCCTAAAATTTGACAAACGATGCACGCTATTCTTGATTCCATAAATTTGTTTACATTTGTATCCGTAAATATGTTTCCGTTATGTGTAAAAACATAGCAATGAGAATCGACAGTGTGACCGTTATCCCCAAAAAGGCAAAAAAAAATCGTTTGCGGGTAAGCCCAGTCCTAAAATTTGACAAACGATGCACGCTATTCTTGATTCCATGCCCATTCCAGTTGTTATGCTTCGTTCAAAGAACCTTTGAACTCTGATTTAAGAGGCTTATGTCAAATATTCTGTGGGAGCCAAACTTGAGCAGGGTAAGAAATCCGTTGTACCATCTTGCCATCATTATCACGATAAAATAAGAATTATTGTGCTACAACATTTTGATCTTATAGGTTAGGCTTATGCTAAAAGAAAGACACATAATAAATATGATGGACATCCACGAGTAGATACATACATAACAAAAAATAAATAAAATACACATATATATTTAAAAAAAACGAAATAAAGCATACTGACTGACCCAAATGAAGCAGAAGTGTTTTTGTTTTTTTTTTCCTCAAAATTCCTAATCGTAACAATCATTTGATTTCATGTTCAGCTTTTCAGATTTCATGTTCGTTTCATGAAAGTGCTCGCAAGGAGCCTAGTTCGGACACTTCACACAAGAACTAACCGCGCGGTGAACGGTCAGATTGACAGATTGCAAATCCTGACCTCATCACTCATAAGGCCCCGCCCCTTCAAGGCAGGTCAACATCCACATGCGCCGACAGATTAACGACATTTCAATTCATTCGATTTCACAATGGGGAAATTGAGTTCGTATAAAAGCAAATCATGAAAGCAGAGACATTCACTGATATTAACAGTGAGCAAGGCAAAGAAGAGGCTACAAGTTCTCACTGGTGTTAGAGTCAGGGGATGGAGGAGATGAAATGTTTTTTTTCTTTTCTATCATCTCTATTGCCTTTCCTGGGGAGATGATTTTAAGTCTTCCTTTAACCCCAAAATATTTTTAATGATAGTCCAGTCCAGAAGCCCACTTCCATCTCATTGGTGCCCACATGCAAGGTATTTTTTTGGCCACGTCACAGCATCCCTTTTTATGCCCCCCCTCCACAATGTTAAATTATTAGTGTGCTCCTCGGAGTGTGCCCGATTTGGCTTCTAAACAGGATCGCATAACTCTTTCTTTTGCTGTTCGGTGCTTTCTACTGTCTTTATTACCGATTTGTTTCTTTAATAATAATAATAAGAATAATAATAATACATTTAATTTATAAGCGCCTTTCAAAACACTCAAGGACACTTTACAATCAAAACAAGAACAATAAAACCGCAGATAAAATTATAAATAATAAAAGGAGAGATGAATTTAAACTGAATTTAGCGACTCGAGATAGTTTACTGTTGTATATGTTCGTTGTTCCATGTACAGCACTTTGTATGCAGCTATGGCTGTTTGAAAGTTCTCTATAAATACAGTTGAGTTGAGTTTCATTGAACCTGTAACCTGATAACATGATAAGCTGTCCACTATAGGAACCGAAGTGCCTGAAAGTGTTAATATTGTAAAGTTTAAAAAAAAAAAAATTGGCAAGTTAATTTTTTTTCTTTCTAAGGTTGATCTGGAAAAAAAAAAGTTATTGTATTTTGGGTCAAAAAAAGGTGTAAGATGTTACAAGTATATGGTTGTAAAAGACTTGCGTTGAGGAGAAAATACTGAACATTTTCACGAGAGGCTCAATTTTGTGAAGCTCTAGAAGAAAAGAAACAGCTGAAAGCGACGTTGTTCACTCCTACAGCTAACAATGTTGCAATTGTAACCCTCAAAGAAGTGAAGAGAGATATTATGAGGGTGACAGATTGACCCCAGAACATTTCTATTCATAGTACATGACTTCCTATGAGAGTCGAAACGCAATGTTGATCAGAATTACTGTTTGATTCATTGATTTTGTTCATCCACGACGCTACAAAAATCCCGCAAGCCTGACGTCAAATTTTCAAGACTGACCTCATATTTTTTCAGTTTTACTAGGATATTGCGGATAGATTACGCAACTGCTTCAGGTCTTTCTCTCCCCAACCCCCCACGTCTGAAAATTGTTGCATTTATTTGCTCTTCGCTCACCACATTTTTTTTTTTTTACTTTCGAAGCCGAAAGACACGTAAAGCAATCATCGGATTCCTCTCACTCATCCCTGCTCCAAAAACCCCCCCAAAAAAGCATAAATGTTCTTACCTTTTCCGTACTGGAGGTTGTCCTCTTGTGTGCAATCTCTATTTGCTGTCGTTTTTTTTTTCTAACCTCCTACAACTTTTTCTTTATGGTTTGTTGTACGACTCTTATCCTGTTCCTCGCGGCTGCTGTCAGCTCAGAGGCTCTCTGCTCTCAGCTCTTTTTATAGAGCGCCTCAAGGCCTCGGGGTGTGTGAAAGATGTGAGGGATCTCCCACTCGGCGTGGGCGGGGAAACAATGCATCATTTTGTGTGTGTGAGTGTGTGCGTGTGTGTGCGCGCGGCGCGTGGGTGCGTGTTTCTGTGCCTTAGCCTACGTCGTCTTTTTTTTTTTTTTTTAATCAGTGGTGACACCACCTTGACACTTGACCCGCACGCAGCATCTTGCCATGATTGTCCTTCACACAAAAGAAATGTAATTTTCCGACGACTGAATGGTTATGTTATAGGTAAAAAATAAAAAATAAAAAATAAATGTTATGAAAGTAAAATTGCCCCACGAAGAAGATAAAGCTTGACTTTATATATCCACCAATAAATACTTACTGTGCCATTTTTCTTTGGTGTACCATGAGATTTTTGTCATTTTAAATGTGTCTTTGCTCAGTAAATGTTGGGCAATACTGCTGCGCATATACGTCAAAATTGTAGTTACTGTCAAAAAACAGTGGCGTTCCACAAGGCTCAGTAGTCAGTCCACGCATTTTTACAGTATACCCTACATTAATGTGAAGGAATTCAGGGCCAACCCTCCCAGTTATAATGCATACTTGGCATCTGTAGTCATCAATGGCATGCTAATGGTGTTCCACAAGGCTCTATACTAGGTCCATCCATCCTTCCATCCATTTTCCTATCCGCTTCTCCTCACAAGGGTCACGGGGGGTGCTGGGGCCTACCACGAAGAAGATAAAGCTTGACTTTATATATCCACCAATAAATACTTACTGTGCCATTTTTCTTTGGTGTACCATGAGATTTTTGTCATTTTAAATGTGTCTTTGCTCAGTAAATGTTGGGCAATACTGCTGCGCATATACGTCAAAATTGTAGTTACTGTCAAAAAACAGTGGCGTTCCACAAGGCTCAGTAGTCAGTCCACGCATTTTTACAGTATACCCTACATTAATGTGAAGGAATTCAGGGCCAACCCTCCCAGTTATAATGCATACTTGGCATCTGTAGTCATCAATGGCATGCTAATGGTGTTCCACAAGGCTCTATACTAGGTCCATCCATCCTTCCATCCATTTTCCTATCCGCTTCTCCTCACAAGGGTCACGGGGGGTGCTGGGGCCTATCCCAGCCATCTTCGGGCAGTAGGCAGGGGACACCCTGAACTAGTTGCCAGCCAATCGCAGGGCACACACAGACGAACAACCATCCGGACAACCGGGCCCGATACTCAGTCCACTGTCAAAATTATTTGGCACACCAGTCAGACTGCTGCATAAGCTACATTGATACAGGGGGCTCCTCGGTTTGCAACAGTACAGACATACAACATTTTAAGGTACCAAAACTCATACAGTCAACCAATTTGCACAACAAAAAATGTGTTCATGCATAGTTAAAGCTGTACTTTATATTTTTATGGCCTACAAGTATATTGTTGTTGTTGTTTTTTTTTTATTTGAATGTCAATGTTACCCCTGTGTAAGTGTAGGTTAGTGATCGATTGCGGCGCATTCCGCAATGTTGTGACAAAAAGACACAATGTGACCAGTCGACATTATGCTCGTAACGTTGCACCTGTTTTAGTTCCAATATTATGACTCATCTGCGATTGGTTCGGTGTACCCCATCTCGCCCAAAGTCAGCTGGGATCGGCTCCAGCTCACCCGTGTATCAAATGAAGACAAGCGCTGTAGAAAATGGATGTTTGTTCGGCCTTAATCCTCGTAATGTTCCTCTTCCAGAACGATGACTTTAATCACGTCATCAATACTCGGTCCACTGTCAAAATTATTTGGCACACCAGTCAGACTGCTGCATAAGCTACATTGATACAGGGGGCTCCTCGGTTTGCGACAGTACCGACATACAACATTTCAAGGTTCCAAAACTCATACAGTCAACCAATTTGCACAACAAAAAAAATGTGTTAATGCATAGTTAAAGCTGTACTTTATATTTTTATGGCCTACAAGTACATTGTTGTTGTTGTTGTTTTTTTTTTTATTTGAATGTCAATGTTACCCCTGCGGTAGTGTAGGT
>NW_017805409.1:1021775-1025051 GCF_001891065.2 Hippocampus comes
TGTGGTTTTTCTTACCCAGTTTCAGTTCTTTTTCGTTTTTTTTTTTTTTTTTTGGGCCACAATTTGCGTAAGCACCAGTAAGACGACTCATTCCAAGTCACGACCTGTCATTGTGAGACACAGCGAAGCAATCACACCCTATGACCCCATGTTGTTGATGGCCAAACTGTTTCTCGCTTTATCATCAAGGAAACCGATTAGTGGTGGAACATTGTCTTCTGGAGAACATGCTGTTCACAAACCTCACCACTGATCTGACCCCTGAAGTTAAATTATTCGAAATGCACGACTATAGAGGTAATGTCCATGTACTTTGTAATGCAATCCCGCCGTGCTTATTTTCTCAACTGCGGATGGGATGGAGGTCTTAACAGAGGTGGGAAATAAGAAAATACAAATACTTTGTTACTTGGTGTTCCAAAAGGCGTCATACTCAGTCCACTTATTTTTACAGTACAGGAATGAATCATAATGGAAAAACTTCCTTATTCATGTTTTATATTCAGATGTATGTTTTTACGATACTTTATACTATACTTTTTCAAAAAGTAAAGTATTTCTATTTGTTTTTGGAGGGAGGCTGGAACCAATGAATGGTATCGCCATTTATTTCAACGCGGAGATAATTTGGAATTGCAATGTGAGATTTGAGCTCGTGATCCAGTGGTTAGCGCGTCGACCTCACAGTGCAACAGTTCCGGGTTCAATTCCAGCTTCAGCCTCCCTGTGTGGTGTTTGCATGTTCTCCCCGGGCCTGCGTGGGTTTTCTCCGGGTACTCCGGTTTCCTCCCACATTCCAAAAACATGCATGGCAGGCTGATTGAACACTCTAAATTGTCCCTAGGTGTGAGTGTGAGTTCAGTGCAGATGGTTGTTCGTCCCTGTGTGCCCTGTGATTGGCTGGCGACCGGTTCAGGGTGCCCCCGTCAACTGCCTGAAGACAGTTTGACCTTGCAACAAACGATTTCTCCTGCCATTTTTTCCTATTCAACAAATAGTTTTAGAACTGCGTTACCTCAGCTCACACCGCATGATTGTGTGAATAAACACGGTGGCGAAAAAACGAATTCCACGATATCAATTTGACGTCAATAAAATGTCATCATCCCCGGTCTGTTGTTTTAATGAGCGGAGATGAATCGTGTTGACCTGACAAATGCCAGATGGATCACATCCATCACTTTCATCTTCATCGCCGCAGAAAACGTCACTTTCATGGATGGGTTTTTAGGTGGCTACTTGTGTCATATAAAGCAACCCGAACTTGCCTATCCCTTCGTAAAATGGAAGGCATGTGTTTTTGATGTGACAGAATGAAACCACAGCTTTTATGATGACGTAAAAATAACACTAACCAATAATAATAATTTAGAAATGGAACTGAAAATGCAGGCAGACGCTGGATGTTCCACTTGCGACATCCGATGACAACAGTTTTTGGCAGTTAAGCGCATTTTTAATACTATTGTTTACGGATACATTTTTTATTAAAAAATCAAATACAGACAGCCTTTTTTGACCTAATCTGAATAATTACACAGAGTGTTGTGAAAAGGTATTTACCCCCTTCCTGATTTCTCTGTTCTTTGCATATTTATCACACACAAAGTTTTAGGTTCATCAAACCAATTTTAACATCACACAAACAAAGCAGAAAGCAGGAAGGAGGAAATACATGCACTGTGTGCGCGTACACACACACACACACACACACACACACACACACACACGGTATAATAGATCACAAGAAAAAGGAATAAGGAAAAATAAAAAGAATATAGTTAACTCATAAGTCCCAGCAAAAGAAATAGTTTTGGCAAGGAGCTCCCTACAAAAAGGCATAGCGTTGATTAGTAGATCCCAAAATGATCGGGGAGATGTTGACAAAAAGCAATATGATTGATCCCTTGATTCAAAACTACTCAAAGTGACGACTATTTTATCCAATCGTGCTGACTTTGAAGACCGCAGATGCTAATATGATATAATTATTTCACGCAGGGTTTGAAAATAAGTAAAATGGTTTTGGCAGCATCAAAATTCCTTGTCTGAATTGACTTGAAGCTTTGATCCTTCTCCAGTGTCGTCTTCTTCATATTTTTACAAAATCTTTTGAAAGAAATGTATAACATCTGCATGTATTATGAGTCCGTGGGCACTGGAGCCAAAGACAGACATTTTAACAAATTGTATGATTTGAAAGACACTGATGCGTACTGTGATTCATGCTATGTCAAAATGGGCTAAGAATGGACCACATATGCATTTGGGAGTGAGCCATTAGTGTTGTTAATCGCCATGGCAAAATGACTGCTAATTTTAAAAGTTTTTTTTTTTTTCCCAGTAAGTAAACAAGTCCTTTTTTAATGCAGTTGAATGGGCGCCAATTATTGGCAGGTTTGGCGAATGGCGGACTCGCCTGACTTTCAATCCCGCTTCCACAGTGGGGAATAATTGTAATCTGTTCCACTGTCTGTATCCCTCATCCTCCACAACAAATGTTTGTGTAATGTATTTTTTTAACAATAATTGTACAAAAAAACCTACAATAATAAAATCATAAAATAGAATGTGAAGAATTAAACGATATGAACCACATATTTTTGACGCCTTGGCCACTTGGGGGCAGTATAATACGAGAAAAAGTTTGACCATAACCGTGAATTTTAACCATAATTTTGGACAACAGAGGTCATTGATTCATGGTTTCATTCACTCGACAGTTTTCCAACTAGCCACAAGATGTCAGAATTTAGTCACGAAGAATTAAGACAGCGTGCAGAGAAAAGTTACTCTGTTTAAAACACACATTTAGAATGAAACGTTGACCGTTTACTTAAAGAGGAAGTGAACAACAACAATAACAACAAAAATAAACAAATATGTAAGTGAGTTCCAAAAATTCCACCTCTGTCAATAACTGCGAAGGAAGCAACTGTTTTAATTTAATCAACTTAAAAAAACAACAACATCGGATAAATAAAAGGTTAATATTACCATAATTGTTACTATGAAGCATTAAAAAAGATGATTGCCCAATGTGCTTGAACATAGCAGTCTAAAAATATGTGCAAAAATGTAGATTATTCAAATCAAGTTGGAAGTGATCAAAAAGAGCAAAAAAGAGGGAGGATATAAATGAGAGAGATGCTTCGTTACACTTCTGTTGCCCCTGGAAAAGCCTGAAAGCAGGAGGTCTTGGACCAGGAGCCCCGCGTTCCTCACATTCCTGCTTTGTGATGTCACAGCCTGTTGCCTTCATAGTATATGCGAAAG
>NW_017805409.1:1025756-1035412 GCF_001891065.2 Hippocampus comes
CGTGTCCAGAACGCCCCCGCGGGGCTAGCAGGGTCTCCTTCGTTGGCCCGCATAGCCTAGCAAACTCGTCCCAGCGAGACCACAACACCACGTCGCTGCTCCGCAGTCCGCCACGGCCAAGTTAGCTCACTCGTGGGAGCGCTTTTCATCCTTTATGGTGACATTCAACACCGAATTGGGCGCGCTGAAAACTTTTTTTCTCATTTTTTTTACTGGAACAATCGACTCGAGTTGAGATTTACCCTCCTCCGAGAGTCCGCCGCTAAATCCAGAGTTTCACGTGGAAACTTAATCCATACTGGATGGGGATTATGTTTTTGTTGTGAGGAAAAGAACGAGACGGAGGGAACTCTCCCCGGGACGCATCGGCATGTAGCGGGGTGAGTTTGACTAATTCCAAGTGTTTGTTTGTGCTACTTTTTGATGAGTGTCGGGTTGGGAAGACCCCTCCCTCCCCAAAACATAGGCCAAATGACTGGGCCACGTAAGGGAAGGAGACCAGGCATCCCAAACATTGTCACGCCTTGCTCCCCACCCCCTTCCAAAACACGTTATCTTCAAGTGCATTTCAATTGAACAAAAATGAACATTTTTACTCAAAGTAAATGACTGCGGGCGCTTCGGATAGTCAGGAAAAACCCGGAGACAAGGGCGCGTATACAGTGTTAAATAATTCCTCTAAAATGACACTCGAAGGATCAGTCTATCACCTGAAGTCTCAGGGTTAAATCAGTAAAATGAACACAGGCAGCGGAGCAGCCTATCACATGGAGCTTCATTGAAATCGTTCAAAATAAATCACAGCCAATGGAGCAGTGTACTACCTGGAGCATCACGGTTAAAACTGTCTAAGGTGACAGCCAAAAGTCAGTCAAAAATGTCACTTTTGGGGAGCAGGCTATAACTTGGGTGATCACCATCAAATTGGTCAAAAAACGAAACCGCTAATGGAGGAGTGTAATCCCTCAAGTTCCATGGTTAAGTCAGCCGATAGCCCAAAAAAAAAAGATCGTCCTGACCAGTCTATCACCTGAAGCTTAATTGGTGAATCAGTAGAAATTACACAGTTCATAACCTGGAGCTGTAGAAAACAGTCAAAGACATAACCAAGGGAGAAGACTCTCACCTGGAGGTTATACAATACAATACAATACATCCTGAGGTTCATGCATAGGTCAGTCAAAAATGACAGACAATGGGCAGTCTATCACCTGGAGCTTGATCGTTAAACTAGAAAAAAAAAGACTCTCCTGAGGGTTAAGTGTATCACCTGGAGGTTCGTGGTTGGATCAGTTTTAAACAACGGCCAAAATCAGTTCAACATTATCATAGTTAAGAGAGCACATTATTGCTTTGAGCTTTGTGGTTAAATTGACATTGTCAGGGGAACAGTCTATTACCTGGACCTTTAATTTCACATTACCAAAAAATGACAGTATTTTATCACCTGAAGCTTCACAGCGAATGCAGTCAAAAATGACACTGCAAGCGCACGATCTATCACCGAGTGCCTCACGGTTATAGCAGTCAGAAATTACAATTACAGGGAGCAGTCTATCACCCGGACCGTCACAATCAAATCAGTTGAAAATCTTTCATTTGGTTCAAATTTCTTTGTTGTTTTTGTTTTGCAACATATAACAGTCACCTGTGGAATCCGGTACTAGCCCAGAGTGTATCATTTGCGCACTGGGATTTAACTGATGATGCTTATTTGTGTGTTTGTATGTTGCATAACTCTTGACATGTTTGTATGCGTATGCATGTGAAAGATGTGTTTGGACATGCACCAATAACCTGTAAAAAAAACACGTGCATGCAGGCACACAAATATCTAGAGGCAAATATAGCCGCAGGAGGCGTGGGCCCTCAATACACACACACACACACACACACACACACACACACAAAACGTAGACATCTGACTGCGTATTAAGTCCAACAGTATGCTGTGTAAATTACATGGTGCCAGGGCCAGTGGTTTTGGGGGAATATGCAAAAGTTTTCCGGAGAATTTTAAAGCTCTGAAAAATTCCAATCCCTTGGCAGTGCCAATTTAGCGTGGAGACACGGCAACGGGGTGGGCGTAGAGTCCATGCATTGGTGGTGTGTGTTTTTTGGGTTAAGTTGGTCAAAATATTTTATAAAGAAAAATATCACAGATGAACATAGCCTGGTTGTGTGGTGGCACCCTGACAGGCGACAATACAAAGCGTGTTCAGACCTGTCCCGTTCTTATGTATGCTACTCCCCAGGTGCGAAATGGTGGCATGTCAATCACTGCCGGCCCCGCCCCCTTGTGATAGTAGCGCACCTGCACGCCACCAAAACAAATACGTGGATACACCTGAGCTCACAAAAGCCAATAATACACTCTCATTCGCTGACTCCCACACTTTTCAAGCCACACGCATTTCAAGTCACAGGTACTACAGTTTTAGAGTGTAAGGATGGTGACCCCATGTGGTCAAATAATACCTGCGCCTCACATGCATATCTTGAACTGGTTTTGTAATACAGTATCAATTATTTTTGTGACGATTGATTTTGACACAATGTTAAAGGGTGCAAAAAGATAATCGAGTTTGGTATGCAGGGAAGCAACAGCTTTTTGAACTAAAAATCAAGCTTTCGGTACCAAACAAGCTTCAGTGGTAGCCGAGTAGATGTAAACAGAAGTGATGTGTTAATGCAAACCAGGTGCCTGTGTTGTAAGGTTCTACTTTTGCTGGTAAGTGAGATGTGGTTCCCAGGCGGAGTAGTGGGGGGACGACGGCTTTGGGTTGGTGGGAATGTCATGGAAAAAGTGAACAGCGCCGTGGTTTGGCGTGACGACGAGACGCGGTGCCGGGGATGGTGTCCTGGGTTCGTCGCTGTTGACTTTTCCCTGCTTTCCGTTCTTCTTTGGAACGACTGGAACAACATGATAAGAAATGTCGCACCTCCTCAGTTTCCCACCAAATGTTTCACTCTGCCCGCTCCCTGTCATGTCTGTGTACTGGCTTGTGTTATTATAGTTTAGCTGGGGTTCGAATTTGCATATTCTTCTTTTTAATAATTTTAGAACTGAGTATTCTATCGACTCTTCAATCGAATAGCTGGGGTTCGAATTTGCATATTCTTCTTTTTAGAACTGAGTATTCTATCGACTCTTCAATCGATTGTTCAAGTGTACATATGAGATGCAGGAATTATTTTTGTCCACTTGGGGTCACCATTCTCACCTACTACTGTATAAACTATGACTTTGAGTATGTATAACTTTAAAGGCGTGCCTGCCCTGGTGAGTGACGTGGGCGTCAACGACTGAGAGAGTACAATCCGTATTTTGAATGACTCTGCGGGTTTTGGCAAAGGACTGCTTGGAGATGACGGACAGAGACTGCATGAACATTTTCATTTCACCATTATTGTGAACAAAATGATGACCGTTATGGATATGTTTAATAATTATCGCAATGTCAGTGCTAATTAATGTTAACCTGTCTACGGTGTTTCACAGTGTATGGCAGCATTATTTGTGAATATATGGCTTGGTTGAAAATGGTGGCGTTTAAAAAAAAAAAAAAAATCCAATTCATCCATTTTCTAAACAGCTTATTCTCATTAGGGTTGCGAGTGTGCTGGGGCCCTATGCCAGCCAACTTTGGGCGAGAGGTTAAGACGTTTAATGATATTACGGATCAAGATATCAGGACTGGCGTCGACTTGTAAGAAGCCAGGGGGTATGCGGGAGAGGAGTCAGGCGGCAAAGCACTTAACCCATTTGTTGTGCTACAGCGCTCATGTGTAACAGAAAGGGAGGGCGGCGGTAAATGGGACTAAAGCGACTCGCCCGAGTGGGAGAACTGTGTCCCAAGTGCAGACATGTCCATGGATGCATACTGTTCGTCACGATTACCTTTATTGACCAACCAAAGCCAAATTTTGCATGTGTGATGTAATGTTTTGGTCTGGTTCATTCTTGACTCGTGGCGAAACATCACACCACATACTGTAAGGAGTGGCTGTCTTCAGGCTCCATTTCTAACCTTTTGGCAGCTGTTTTTATGTTGCATAACATGGCTGTCAAACACGCAGTTAACATAGTGCCGGCATCATTTCTTTTACTTTTCTGCTCCCACTTTATTTTATACACAGCAGGTTGCCAAAAGCCTTCTTCTCAATGTCACTCAGTGAACTCTGGCATTTGTTGACTTAATGGATGTTCTTTTGGAAAATTTAATTGAAAAAATAGTTCTAGTTTTATTTATTTTTTTTCAAATTAGTTCACAAGTTGACCCGAGCTCAAGTTAAGTATCAAGATAGCTACCTAGCATGGTAGCGTTACTTTTTAATGACAAGCTACAGCTTAATTTTTTTTCATTTTCAGAATTTGCTAGTTAATTCGCTTTTTAGATTTTCAAGTTAGCTATTTTGCTTAAGAACTCTGGGGAAAAAAACAATTAAAAAGGCATTTCAAGATGATGTTTTGCTAGTTAATTAACTTTTTAGCTTTTCAAGTTAGCTATTTTGCTTAAAAATTCTTTGGAAAAAAAAACAAATTAAAAAGGCATTTCAAGATGATGTTTTTGTAGGAGAAATTATTTATCAAGTGACTCAAATAACCCCAAGCTAGCTGTTTAGCTAGCATGATGGCATTACTCTTTTTCCTGGCAAGCTATGTCCTCACTATTTTTCCCAACATGGTCCAAAGAACAGGCAGTGCAGGAAAGTGTAAAACGTTGAGAAATTCAAATCATTTCAATAAGCGATAAAGCATTCACAGAATTAAAGGGTAAATTGATTCTCATTTTCATTTATTCAAATATTTATTGCAGTAAAACGGGGAAACACGGCAACGTTTTAACTCCATCAATCGCATAGAAACAACAACACACAAAAAAAAGAAAAATCAACAACACAACAAGAAAGGAATGTTTTCTTCTAAATTTAGCCAAAACTTGCTGCGGCGGAAAAGCAAAACAACTCCTCTTCACGCCGCAAAATTACAACGTGCAAATTCTTAAACGTACGCGCCTTTAAATAAACACTGGACCGTGACTTAAAAAAAAAATGCTTGCTAACCTATTGTCTTTCTGTTTGTCTGTCTGGCTTGACTCAGCCGCATTCTCCGCGGCGTGACACTGATTACTGGCTTTGGAGCTGCGCTAAAGTGCCGTCTGGTCCCTTGGCTAACCTCGCACCGGGTGTGTTGTTGATCCCGTGTGTGTGTTTTTGCGGTACGCCCTTGTTAGTGCATGTCCGTGTTTGTTTGCTACACGGTGAAAGTATGCGACGCTTTTGCTGGCGTCGCCACGCTTTGCTCGTGTCCTCGCAGGTCAGAGGGGGTTCTGTAATTTTGGATTGGTAAACAGGCCGTTGTTATTCACTCCTTGTTTGGTTTTTGGAGGTTCACCAATTAAAAAAATAAAACATCAGGAATTCTGTAGTGGCTTTACGGTACTCGGGACTGATTCAAGAATGCAAACGCATGCGGGATGGCTTTTAGCAGCATCGACATTTTTTTTTTTTTTCGAAGCTCAATAAACATTGTTATTAAGAGCTTCTTCATTGTCCTTCTTCTTCCGTGTGCTTCACACTTGGGTCAGGTGTGCTGTGTTTTCCGAGTCGGAGGAGAGAGGAATCTGGGCCAGTGTCCAAGCTGACTATCATCAGTATGTTGCCAGATCCCAGGACAAGAAGCAACACATCCACTCCATTTGTTCTCTGGCTCCTCTCTGATCACTGGAGCATTCTTGTTGCGCTCGTTCTTCGACTTTCCGTCATTTATATTCTTCCTTTAAGTGTATAATGTACTATTTTTGAGGTGTTAGTACAGGGGTGGACAAATCGCCTGGTCTTTCATCTGTCTGACCACAAACGTCATCAAGTCCTGGAATATTTATGACATTCATCTAGCCTTTTTGAGACACAAATTAGCCTGTATATAGTTGTTCTTATTTTTTAAACTTATTTACCACATTCATTTGTGTGTTGATTTCTTCAAAATAATAAAATGAAAAATGTTGGTATTTTAAATCTCCATTTACCGTATTTTTCGGACTATAAATTCTGGAATATAAGTCGCACCAGTCAAAAAAATGCATCATGATTAAGAAAAATACATATACTGTATAATTAGTTCCAGAGTATAGGTCACATTTTTGCTAGGAAATTTATTTTACAAAAACCAAGACCAAGAACAGGAGAGCCGGCCGGGATTGGCCCTCAAAATCCCCCATAGTCTAATCATGGTTGCGCACTGGTTCTCTCCCACCATTCGAAAATTCAGATCATTGCTCAAATCTGCCGTTAGGTTATTAGTTTATGTCCCAAAAAAGGAGTGCATCGAGTGTTCGATAAAATGGAAGCAGTTCAAGCATGAGCTGCTGATTGCAATGTGAATTAGGCTTATTAGGTGTTTGGAAATTAATGGGAGAGGAGCGCACTTTGCCTCTCCACACAAAAACACTCGTAGAGTCGAGTTAGGGCATCAGAGTGAATTTCCGAATGCACCTTGTGTTGACGGCAGTGAACAAGTTCCGGTTGAATTTGAAACTTCCACCTGCAACTACGGAAAAGTTGTCCTTTGTAGTTGAAAATGGCTGAACTAGAATCCCACCTCACACTGTGGACAAAAGTCGAATCCTGGTCCGTTATTACGCCTTTCGCCGCTGTAAATAGTAAAGCTTTATCACGACCGTATGCTAGTGACGGCGGCTAACTTAGTTTACACAGTCGTTGCCATGACGACTACATCTTCATATTCTTGTATTTTTTTTCCCTGAATATACTGCATCCCCCCCTTACAAAATCGTGCTAAATTCTCATAAGAAAAATCTAATTGTGCATCACCACCCACAGATACATAGAAAATGTTCTACAAAGACATCAAACCTCGAAACCACTGCACTTTTGTCCACGTGTGTGATATTACCGTAGCGAACGGTTGTTTACATAATCTGATTTCTTCTCTTGTGGTTATAGTTGCGTGTGTGTGTGTGTGTGTGTGTGTGTGTGTGTGTGTGTGTGTGTGTGTGTGTGTGTGTGTGTGTGTGTGTGTGAACGTCGCATCTGTGTGCCGTTCCAAACGACTGCACTGTACACTACAATGTCTGGCACTGTGTGTTGGCCAGAAAACAAGGAATAAGGGTTGGGTGAGGGAGAGAGGAAGCAAGGCCTCCCACACAGGCAGATAGCAGACTTAAGAAGCTCCATTAGCTCCTCAAAGCCCAGCTGCCGCCTTCAGATGGATGCCTGCCCTGGGCCGTTTGATGTCCACTGGCGCATAGCCTCACATCTCGCCTGCTTGTCTCCCAAATGTTGCCCGTCCGTCACTGGGCCTCAACTGTTGCATCAAACTGGGCCGCTGAGTGAACAATATGAAAAATATATAAAGCACGCGTCGACTGGATGCAGTGCGGCGAGAGAAAGGCGAGGAAATGAAAACAATAGACTTTGAAGTGAATCCAATTTCATTGAGCAAATATTAGAATTTAAGATGTAAATGCAGGACGGTTCTTCGAATATTCTTTAGCCTGATGGATCACTGCTGATCTGTTGTGCAGGTAACCAAAATATTTCAGTACATGATGTGGATCCTTCTTTTCACTTGACAAGGCCGAGCTGCAAGCTGCTCGTTTTCCTTCACCAGCATCAATCAAAAAAGGGATTTTTGACACAACTCATTGGATCGACCGATACTCAAGAATCTCCCGCTGCTGCAAAATGGGGACGAGTAACGGACAATTTTATGTAGCGTTGTTGTCAGGCAGAATCTTCTCAATCTGGAAACGACCTCCCATGAGAAACCGGTTCACTGTAATTCTCTCCATCCATCCATTTTCGAATCTGCTTACAAGGGTCGTGAGCGAACTGGAGCCTATCCGAGCTCTCTTCGGGTCGTAGGCGGGGTACACCCCGAACTGGTTGCCAACCAATCGCAGGGCACACATAGTCGAACAGCCATTCGCGCTTACAATCACGCCTCGGAGTGTTCCATTCACCTGCCATGCATGTTTTGGGAATGTGGGAGGAAAGCGGAGTACCCGGAGAAAACCCACGCAGCTATAAGGAGAACATGCAAGCTTCACACAGGAAGGCCGGAGCTGGAATCGAACCCTGCACCTCTGCACTGTGAGGCGGACGTGCTAATCAGTCGCCCATCGCGTCCGTAATTGTCTCCATATTTTTAAATTCAGTATTTGGTGACACATGCTTCTTTTTCCGTCCCTAGAACCTGTCTACATCCGTTGGGAATGGGCCAGCATCTAGCCAGAGAGCATCTCTCCACGCGGTGGTGCGGCTGGCGTCGCCCAAGAGTGAGGGGGGCCACGGCCAACTCCTAAAGGCGGCCTAAGCCTGCCCCCTCTTCCTCTCTTTCTCTTCTCTCTCTCTCTTCTTCTTTCTCCGTTTCCCTCTCCCTCCATCCTCACGGTGACTTTTGAACTTGCCATGCCCTTCCGGCTGAAGCTGCGGCGCACGCGGCGCTACAACGTCCTGAGCAAGAACTATTTTGTGACGCGCATTCGGCTGCTGGACAACAACGTGATCGAATGTACTCTGTCGGTGGAGAGCACGGGGCAGGAATGTCTGGAAGCCGTGGCGCAGCGGCTGGAGCTACGTGAGGTGAGGCCTTCTCTCCTCTTTCATCTCGATCGGCGTCACAACGATTGTATGACTGTCCGTGTTTTATGTTCTGTGTTCTCGTATATTAATTTGTTATTTTATGTTAACTGTTCCGTAAAGCGCTTTGTTACAGCTGCGCTATAGAAATAAGAATGTATTGTTAAAAAAAAAAATGTATCCCACATTTGCACCTTGGCCTTATCCCCGTTGATCTTTGTTTACCAGGCTCGGGTGCACTTGAAGGTGATTTTTTTTTTTTTTTTTTTTTTTAATTTGTTATGCCAACCTGCATTCTTGCAGCCGTGGCAGCTTTTTGATTGCATTTTACGAGCGTGGAACAGCGCATGCACACAAAGCAGGTGTGTGGAACCGCCTTTCTGAGGTGTTGACACATACACACACGCGCACACTAAATCAATGTCCTGCATGCTTATTCACGTCAAAAGGACGGTGAAGTCACACTGCGGGGTTTTTACGACCTAACACGGCGCACAGCTGTCCTCGAGGGAAAAAAGGCCGGCGTGCTGTTTATGACAGGGAAAGTTTTGGACTGAATGATAAAAACGACGTCTGTTTGTTTGCCTAAATCAAATTTAATCAAATTAATCCAATGTAGTGTTGGTCAAGATATGTAAAGCAGCTATTCGTTTTATTGTGTAGAATTAATATATATTTTTTCTACAATAAAACTAGTGTTCTCCGGGCCTGTGTGGGTTTTCTCCGGGTACTCCGGTTTCCTCTCACATTCCCAAAACTTGCATGGCAGGCTGATTGAACACTCTAAATTGTCCCTAGGTGTGGGTGTGAGCGTGGATGGTTGTTCGTCTCTGTGTGCCCTGTGATTGGCTGGCAACCAGTTCAGGGTGTCCCCCGCCTACTGCCCAAAGACGGCTGGGGTAGGCTCCAGCACCCCCCGCGACCCTAGTGAGGATAAGGGGATCTGAAAATGGAAGGAAGAATGGATGGACCTAGTATTGAGCCTTGTGGAACACCATTAGCATGCCATTGATGACTATAGATAGACTATAGATATATATATATATATA
>NW_017805409.1:1035456-1044798 GCF_001891065.2 Hippocampus comes
ATATATGTAATATAATGTGTAACCCTTTCAGGGACAGCAGTCACTACAGTGGATAGTTTATCAGGTTCCAGGTTTTCATTGTCGGTTGCACGGAAGGGTTCAAATCTTTAAAAAGTATGACACTTTCTCCATGTTTGTTTTGTGCAGAGAAAAACAGTGTGGTTAACGTTCACATTTTTGATCCTGTTTTTGTAACTTAGCGAATGTGAAAACATATCGAGAGCCTAGAAACACTGCCGTCGAACTCACGATCAGATCGGGTGGGGCAATCTGTGCCCATCTGTCTATTCTCAGTTCTTTCCATGAATCCAAAGCCAATGTTTGCCATGATATTCAACATTTCTTCTGATGTCTGTCTCGTCTTATCCTCGCCGCCTGGCTTTAGACTCCCTACTTCGGCCTGTGGTTCCAAGGGAAGACCCAGGCTCCGGCGCAACGTTGGGTGGAGTTGGAGAAGCCCCTCAAGAAGCAACTGGACAAGTTTGGCAATGAGCCACTGCTTTTCTTCGGGGTCATGTTCTACGTGCCCAGCGTATCTCGCTTGGAGCAGGAAGCCACCAGGTAAAAAAAACAGCAGCTGTGGATTATTTCTCGACATTTGTTTCTGCTACTCCCAAGTGTCCAAAACACCGGCGTCGTCTCGCTCATCCAAGAATACGGCACACCCGCGTTTGAATCCGCTCTCAACGCGCAGTGTGCTTGCGTGCAAACGTTCGGTTTGCGCGTGTAGCAGATGCGAGGGGGGCCGTCCGGAGGTCAGCAATGCGGACGGCTGGAACTCGCACAAGCAGCGCTAACATCCAGCTGCTGAATTTGTGGCTTCTGTCTGCCTGCATGTGCAAAAAGGGTCGACGGCGGGTCAGGGCTTTTGACGTTGCACTTGGATTGAAGATGTGGTAGCGCGTGTGCTTGGGTGTCCTTGTGTGTGTGAGGATATTTACGCATTCATTATATGATATGTGGTACATTGCACGTTTTCCCTGGTGTGCACTGAACTTTTTCTTGACTCTGTGGATTATTTCTTGCCATTCTTTTTATTCTTTTTTTTTTTTTTTTTTTACAAAGTGGTGGTGATAACGTTGCCTCATATTTCAACACTTTTCCCACCAACACCGGGTTTGGTACCTAAAGTGTCTTTGGTGTCCTTCACATAATCTGCACATGAAAGTATAAAAGGTTGTCCACGCGTTCCGTGAGCCGAAATGGAGCCATTTGGTCATGAGACTGACCAGCCTGACTTTGTTAGAGAGAGTGCAGGTTTATTCTACAGAGGCCAGGATCTGCTCCGCTAAAGGGCTGGTATTCCAGGAATCCCCTGCGGGCTTTATGGTGTGTGTGTGATTGTACCAGTGTGTGTGTGTGTGTGTGTGTGTGTGTGTGTGTGTGTGCGTGTGTGTGTGTGTGTGTGTGTGTGTGTGTGTGTGTGTGTGTGTTGTGGTGCGTGTCTATGGGCGAGTTATGAAGGGGACTGAAGAGAAATGTAGGCAACAATAGTCTCCTCTCTTTCCCCCCTTTCGCTTCCTTTTAGCACGCCCGCACTGCACACATCGTGTCGCCAGCACATTTTCATTCGAGTCCCGTATTTGGTTCTCTTTCATTCCTTCCCTCCTTTTTTCTCCTTCTTGTGTGAGTCAGGAATGTTGGCACAGCCGACCAGCGTAGGAGGCGGACCACACATTCCTCCAAGCAGAAGTGCAGAGAGAGAGGGTGGGGGGTGCCAGGAGAAGTGGGCTGATGTCTGGTTGATACAACAGACACACACATACATGCACACATGTTGGTTTCATCTCACACACCTCGCAAGAATCCTCCGAGAAGCCAGCTGCAGAAGCGCTGTCAGAGGATTTAGTCACAATGCGCCGTATTGTGGGCCCCCGACGCGCCACCCGAGGCTTTGGGAAAGTCGCACCCCGCTTTTTAACACCCCCCCTGCTCACTTCAAGCTTGTAAACAATCCTCACAGCCCGTCTGTTTGCGTGACGTGTCCGTTTATTTGCTAACATGCCGGCAAAAAAACGGGAGAACTTCCTTCCAGACCTCCTGTAAACAACCTTGTAATGCGCATGCCAGGCCACTAGTTGGTGATGTTCCTTTTGGAAATAAACACAAAGCGACTGCAGACCAAATTCCTGTCCTGACAGTTTTTGTTCGAAATCAGTTTGGAGAATTTCCCTGAAAGGGGCCGTCAGTGAATGAATTCAGTGATTGTGGGAGTGACGACTTAAGTTTAAATGCGGCTTCCATTGGAATCGTGTTCACGCGGAGGTGAATTCGTCGTGAGGCAGAGCTCAAGTGGCGGACCGAGAATGTCATTGTTTTGTCTTTTGGTTCATCCCTCGTTATGTATGTGGTTATAACCTTCCCGAGTTTTTTTATTTTTTATTTTTTTTGGGCTTGAACTTAAGTATAATTATGCTTCAGCTCACCACATAGAAAACGATGTTGATGTTTTTTATTGTAAACACAGAGTGAGTAACACAGCCTTTGGGTATATTGTTTTCTTGATTTACCGCTGGCAAAACTCGTGAGTGTCAAAAATCTTGATGCAAAGGTTCAAGAAACAGTAAGAAACAGTTGTTACTGTTTTTGCTCTGTGGCTACAGGTGTGAACTATAATTATTTCGGCAAGGTATTTCTCAAAATAAACGCCGGCCTTTTCCGCATCGAAAAATAGCTCGTAGCTGTAATGATCTGAGTTCATGGACGCGATCGTTCGTTGAAGCGTTGAGCCCATTTGAAAACTTGCAAAGCAAAACAGCAGCCCCTACCGAAAAAGCATGTCAAAACTCTCTCATTTTACAGCACGTTGTAAATGAGTTCCTTGTGTCGTATTCAAGATGATCTCACGTCATGTGGCCTTCTCCACCATGTCGGGCCGCGTCCTGTGAGGATGCAGTGAACCCCCCGGGAGAGCAAGATGTTGCCACAAGGGGAGATTGAAGCATGAAAGCGATCCGTGTTGAATCACCACTTTGAAGCGGAGGGTCAGACTGATGTGTAACCCGACGCCCGTTCTTCCCTCTCTTCCCAGCGTCCGTCCGTTCATTCATCAGTGTCTCCTTTTCCTCTGTGCAGCTGTGAAAACCCCCCCCAGCGTCTTTTTCTTTCTCCGTCGCCACAATAAGTACACGGGATATTCCAATTTTTAGGGAGTGAGAGCAATAATTCAATTAAGATAGGATCCATGAAAACAACGGAATTTAAATTGACTGTGACGGGCCGCGGAATGTGAAATCAGAGATGGGTCTGTAAAAACAACAGATAATGTTGAAAACCTGTGCAAAGACAGAGAACTACGTAGTACTCGCTTGTACTGATATAGCGTAACTATTTTCCACCATTTCAGGTTTTTAGGATTTTTTTGTTTTTTTGTTTTTGCTAAAACAGCGCTTAAACTCCACAGGCGTTGACCCCCTCCCACTATTTAAAGAACCTGAGCGCCTTGTTTTGCATCAGCAATTATCGGGCGCGATTGCGATTATGCCTACACCCTGGAAATTCAGCTTCCCTTCAATATCGTTTTAGAGTGCCTTGTTGTGAGCTGTGAGAGCTCGCACATCGCAGAGAGAAAGGTAGAATCTTTCTTTCATTATTTCTTTAATTTCTAAATAAAAATCGGCGACAGCCAACTACTGGACCGTGGTGTATAACTGGTGCGTCTGCTTTAGAGTGCCTTGTTGTTGCGGTATACAATAGTGGGATATATATTCCAGCCAGCCAAGGCTTTAACTCATTCACTCCCAAAGACGTTTTTAAACGTCTTTTCAGACTCGGTCCAGAATTGGCTGGTACTGAATGAGTTAAGCAGGTATATTTTCACAGCTCAAAAATATCAAAACCTCACACCAGACGTGTTTGATTGACAGTCAAACGTGGGCTCAGCGCATCCAGCAGACGCGCCCGCGGCCTTTGCGAGCGTAGCGAAAGGCAGCGAACGACTTGTCCCATCCATCGACTTTCAAAATGAAACCTTTCCCTGGAACACAAACGTTTTCCTGCCCCTGCCCTACACAACGGAACACTCCCTGCAACTGACTTGCATGTACTGCACGGTTCATGGAACCCTGATGTCGCGTCAAAAGTAGTCCAGAGGGACAAAGTGCGGAATCGAAGCAGCTCTTTGTTGACCGTCTGGCCTCAAAAGCCCTCAAGGCTAACAGCATGCAACGCCCTTGAAATCCTAGCTCACAGAATTTCACGGACACACACACACACACACACACACACACACACACACACACACACACACACACACACACACACACACAGAGACACAGCTGTACTTTTTTGTGCCCTTGCTGATTCAACACATTTCAAATGCAGATCCTCGTGTCCTCCCACACGTCTGCCCTCATGAATGGGCCAAAGGAGGGGGTTCGGGGGTGGGGCGTGGGGGGGTCAAGCTGCAAGGGTTAGTTGGCACATGCACGCACATATGTTTGCGGGCTCATCGCACAAAAAGGACCCCTTCGGACATCTGGCGGCTTCTTGTGTGAGGGTTTGAGCACGCTCGGGTGCTAGAATAAGGGCTCTTTGTAAGACCGTGTGGGCTGCCGTGCCAAAGGAGGATTCTGCCACGGTGGAAGTCGCAAGTGGCCACGCAGGTGGAAAGTTGGCTTCACTTTTCTATGCTTGTTTCCCAGGTGGTGATGTCATTCTCATGTGCCAGTTGTGTGCCGGGAGAAATCTCATAAAAGTCAGTCCAGTCATTTTGCCAGCAATAACTCGACCGATGTCATAAGCGTCATCATAGTGGGGAGGTAACTCCATCCATCCGTCCATTTTCCGATCCGCTTTATCCTCACAAGGGTCATGGGGGGTGCTGGAGACTATCCCAGCTGTCTTCGGGCAGTAGGCGGGGGACACCCTGAACCGGTTGCCAGCTAATCGCAGGACACACACACACAGACGAGACAACCATCCGGGCTTACACTCACACCTAGGGTCACTTTAGAGTGTTCCATTAACCTGCCATGCATGTCTTTGGAATGTGGAAGGAAACCGGAGTACCCGGAGAAAACCCACGCAGGCACGGGAAGAACATGCAAAACTCCACACAGGAAGGCCGGAGCAGAAATCGAACCCTGTACTTCTGCATTGTGAGGCGGATGTGCTAACCAGCTGTCCACCATGCCGCCCAAATAATCAGTGATCAGATTTTTACTCTGACAAATACTGGAATCAACATCATCCTCAAAAAATGCATATTTGTCGGATCCTAGTAGTAATCGAGCAGTGCAAATGCATGTTTTACAAAAAAAAACCAAACGCTAACCCAAAAAGGTTTTGGGGGGCCATTGAATTAAAGTATGGTAACAGAGAGTGAAATGTCATTGTTGTTTTAACAGTTCCCAACCTGCCTCCATGCACGCTTCCCGTGTGCAAAGGTCACAAGTCGACATGCCTGCTTTGGTTTCAGGGTCAGAAGCCAGCAAGGTTTTCGGACCCAGTGCCGCGATAAGATTAGATGTTTTTGTGACTCTGCTGTGTAGTCGAGACTCCCCTGGGACCTCTTTTTTATGGCGCCTTCAATGTTACGCTTTCATCGTCATTTCAACAGCTTCCTGTCCGGCTCACCACAGCCGGCAGGCCGTTGCACGGAAACCCTCCCAGCGACCGCTCTGCAGACCCCAGTGCGCCGAGCGAAAACACCAAGCCATGGTACAAACAAGGTCCACAATAGCTTGATGGTTTTGCTACCGCTTGGCTCCTCCTCTCCTGACCGCAGTGAGCTCCGCCCACTCTTCCCCCCTTCTCACTGCAGCGGCGGTGGTGCGGCCTGGCTAATTAGAGGGTTGCCACGGGAACGGAATGGCATCCTAGCCAATGGGTGTAATAACAGGGTGAGGGAGGAGGAGTGCGGGGTCAGATTATAGGCCTGGTAGTATGCGCCGAGAGGAGCTAAAAAAAGGAAAGAAGTGGGGGAGACGGGGTGAGAATGTGAGGTGGAGATGAAAATGGAAAAAAAAAAAGAATGCAGGAAGGTTTAAACATGAAGGCGGAAAAGTGGGTCGTCTTTGAAAATGAATCTTTCGGGAGAGCGGTTCGCCAACATCTCATGTCATTTCTTGGTGTCTGATTGCTTCGTAAAGTAATGGCGAATCCCGAAATTGCTCAAGTTTGGCATTTCTGAAGACCGCGCTTTAGGAGGAGTCAAAGCATGTTGTCCTTGAGCAAGACTTTGAAAATGAAACTGTATGAGTATGCGTTCCTGACTGTTTTTGGGCTCCATGTGTGAATTCCAAGATGGCGCCGTAGTTGGCAGCCGTCGGCAAGAGCTCTTCAAGAGCTTTGCTTTTTGTTGTTTTTGTCTTTTGTTTTGTCGTATGGTGTTTGTTGTGCGTCGTGTGGACCCAACGTGGACTTCTTTTCAGCGTTTTGGCCACGATGTTCATCGAAGAAGCTTTACTTGGTGGCAGGCGTGTGCCAGAACTGATTTCGATTGGGAGGAATGTCGGTGCTGTTTGACTGTCGCCGCTTGTGTCTTTTGTATTTGTAATGGGCAGCATTTTTCACAGCACCGTTTTGTTCAGCGGAGATGTCAGCGCTGTTGGATAGTCTGCATTGGTGCGGCTGGATGGATGGCTTGTGGAGCCGAGGAAGAGGAGAGTTGCGCCTCGGCGCAGATGCGTATTTGGAACTGAGTCGCCGCTTGGAATTGAAGCGGATTTACATGGGACAGAAAAAAATGAACCGATCTCTTTTTTTCATGAGTGGACGCGACAGCTTCTTGTTTACTTTCAAACTTAGCTTGCAGCAGACGTGTGCACATTTTGAGCATGGCGTCTCTGATCCACTGGTGAAAGGAGACTTTCACTCGCTCCTCTTTCGTCTAGAACTGCTTCAAACAACAAAGCGGATGCAGGAAAAGTGGTAAAGATTGACTATCTGTGTCTTATGTTATGTGTTGTTATTTTATGTTAACTGTGCTGTATAGCGCTTTGTTACAGCTGCAGCGGTTGTGAATGCGCAATCTAAATATTTATTGTGTTGTATTGGTATGAAGTGCATACGTGTCGGGCGAGGTAATGGCAAGTGTTTGACGCGAGCGTGAGAAAAGATGCCACTGACGTTCAACTTGAGCCATGCGGTGAATCAGCATCGCTCATGACGCATTTCATACTTGTATATCTGTAAACAAATTCTTTTGCCATCAAAGGCACTTTCTCAGTCTTGTTTTTGTTGGTTTATAAGATTAGTCCGTATGGGGAACTCTGCTTTGAAAAAAAGCTGGCAGTGATGAGTCACTTCCTCGACAGTGGAGATGCAGGTTTTGGCAGAATTATGTCATTTCTGATGACGTGCGTTTTTTCTTTTTTTTTTTCTCTTTTTAAAAAAAATCAAAGTCTAATTTAATAGCCAAAAGGAGACCTGTAAATGCATGTTTGTCGGAGATTACCTCCAGTGTTCTCTGGCATCGGGAAAGTTTGCCTTGCAGCCCACACTGGAAAGACTCAAGCCCGCATCGCCATGGCAACAAACAGGAAACGGCGTGCAAGTTTTTCAATGTGGCCGAGCCCAACGGTTTCACTCGCCTTTCCTCCTTGTGTGGCCATTCTTTCAAAGACAAACGCTCGCCTGGACCAGGGGCTAAAAGTGGACAAAAAGGGAGCTGAGAAATGTTAGTCTTAGTGGCTTTTGGGACTCGAACCGCATTGTGTGAAAGCTTTGGTGGCCTCAACAATCTCAGCAGTGTTATATTATATCAGCCTAGTGCCAAGCCAAACCACCGCAGGCCCAACCCGCAAGGCATCCCTTTTTTTTTTTCCCAACACTGGCACAACAAATTCTTCTTGTGTTTCACTACTTTGCATTCATCCGTCTTCGCATCACATCTCTGGCCGTCAAACTAAGCAGAAAAGCTTTGTCATAAATCTCGAGTCCAAAATGAGTCACTCGGGTGATTCACTCATTCCTCACTAGAATTCTGTAAAAGACCTCTGTGATGTTGCCAATCCCCCCCCCCCCCCCACACACACACACCTTGATGCGTTCTTTGTGTTGCAAGTCTTTCAAGCAGCGTCTTTTTTCATCTATCGTCACGTTACTTTCTTCTTTGCCAACATGTTTTCACAGAAGTGGTTTTGGAAATTAACGAAACGTTGAAAGCTTAAAGAACTTCTTTCAAGCGAAGTTTTTTTTTTTTTTCGGTTTATTTTTGTAGACGTGCTTCAGTCACACACTTCTGGAACAATTCCGCACCGGCTTTAGTGTTATTCTTTGAACTTGATACAATTAAAATAAATCAGTCATGGCGCAAAGATGAAACAGTTTTACGCTTTATCGGTAAACCACAAATCACATTTCAAAAAGATGAGCATTACCGTATCAAATTTCAATCTGCGTTGCTACTCTATTTCGCCTCTCCAAGAGTAGTTGTTGTCTTTTGGCGCCAGAGGAACAAGAAGTCTCAAACCCGTCAACCAGTAAGCAACCTGGCCAAAAGTGGCTGACGTGCATAAATAATAAATTACAGTCACTAATTGAGTACTGCATCGATCAAGATGCGGTAATATAAAGTCAGCATTCTGCGACAGCATTTGACACCTGGACTGTGAGCCCAGTTGCGCCTTTAACGCCTCCAAATGAGCTAATCAGAGGTGTCATTTGATTTAGTGGAATTGAATCCAACACTTGCTTGTTCCCAAAATAGAAAGAGCGTTTATCACTTTATTTTATTTGGCAAAAATGAATCCACACACACTTACCTTCATAGCTGACCTGTTCCTTTTACACTGAAGCGTTACAGCGATCCATTTTTAACAAAACAGGCATACTCAAATGTGTGCAACCTAACTATTTTCACTCATAATTGACATAATTGGTTGTGGGTACAGCCCAATAGTATCCATTTGTAAAAGAATATGAAATTGACCGTATTTGTGCATACGAGTGTTCAGCCCTATCTCTAACCTCTCATCTCCAACAAAATATTTATCGACTGTGCCTTTTTTTTTTCCAGGTATCAGTATTACCTCCAAGTGAAGAAGGAATTGTTGGACGGACGCCTCCACTGCACGGTGGAGCAGGGCATCAGACTAGCTGGCCTAGCAGTGCAAGGTAAGAGTCGCCAACGGCTGACACGTTCACACACCACAAACGCACAAGAACAAACTCGTGCGAATCATCTTGCCGAGAAGACAGACAGCACACGAGAGCGCAACCTCGCGCACTTTTTCTCAGGTCATCTTGACTTTGCTACCTAATATGGCTACATTCCGCGAGGAGAGCCCAGTCGACTTAAGTTCCTATGGTATCACTTTTTACACACACATGCGCGCGCACACACACACACACACACACACACACACACACACACACACACACACACACACACACACA
>NW_017805409.1:1046056-1087555 GCF_001891065.2 Hippocampus comes
CTATTTCATGCTGGGTGGGCCAAGTGGGTGCGTGCGCGCGCGCTTGTGTGTGTGTGTGGTCACTTCTTGCACACACCCGCGCGCACACACACACACACACACACACACACACACACACACACACACACACACACTCCGGGCTGATGTCTGTATCTCCGCAGGGAATGTAAACAGACAGTTTGCTTATCAACATCTCCAAGGTTAGTCTTGGCCTGCGGCAGGAAGACAGTTATCAGACAGGGAGGCGAGGATCCGCTTACTACAAACATTGCTTAGGATGCACTGTAGACGGAAGGTGTCTTAAGTGGGAGTACTATTGCTGTGTTGTCACATGTAGTAGTTACAAGCGGAAAGGGAGGGTGGGAAAAGTCATAATTGCGTAAAATGAGTTTGATGCAAATGCAACGCCGGCCCATTCACGAAAGAGGAAAGCACGGTGATGACGACATCATCTTTTGGGGCCCTTCAGCTCGAGGCCTTAGTCTAGGTGGGAGGAATTCTGACACCCACCCCCCCAAAAAAAAAAAAACTTAAGAAAGCCTACTAGAACACCTGGTTTTCTGAAGCTGAGCCATGATTGGTCGTTAACAGAGCCCAAGCTACGAGCAACCGTGATGCTATTGTGTTTTATCAATAAAGCGTAAAACTGTTTCATCTTGCCCCCCTCATGATTTTCAGTTTTAAATCATAATCCACATATGCAGTATTCATCACAATGCGTGTTTAAAATTGTCGGGCTGCATAGAACATATACTTGCAAAAAATAAAAAATAAAAAAAAACTAAAATTGCATTGGCTTCCCCTTTAAGAAAATGTCTATATTTTAATATATTAAATCTCCTTTCAAAAAAAAAAAAAAGGGCCGATACAATTTTTTTCAAAACCCTTATTAATTTATTTTGGAAAAATTTACTTATCAAAAAATGCAATCATTTTATTTAGTAATATTTTCGGCTGTAATAGGCATGCACAAATATTTCTGTAATAATCCTGAAGTACGAATGTGTCACCATTTTGGCCAGTTAGAGAAAGAATAAAGAAAAATTGGAAAATTTTCTGGGAAAGTTTGAACAAAAGCAATGTTGTTGCTTTCCAGCCGACTTCGGGGACTTCACTCAGTTCATGTCTCAGGACTTCCTTCGGGAGTATGTCCTTTTTCCAGTGGTGAGTAGCCTTAAAACTTTTTTTGTGCCCTTGTGTGCCCTTCCCATCATCATTTTCAACTCTCTTCAAACGTCTAGAACTGGCCTAATGGAGACGAGGTGCTGGAGGAGTGGACGCAGAAGGTTGCAGAAGAGCACAAGAGCCACTGGTACAAGCATTTTCATTCAGTTTCTCAACACAACTTTATTTATAGAGCATTTAAAAACAACCGCAGCTGCATACAAAGTGCTGTACATAGACTGCATACCAGACAAAAACAAAGACAGCTAAAACAATGAATGAAAAACATAAAAAGAGTAAACTCAGTAAAACACCAAAACAACACAGTTGCATGCTGAGTCAAAAGTCAAAGAATAAAAATATTTTTTAAGCTGAGTTTTAAAGATGGACTGAAAGGCTCAATTTTCTGGTCGAATTTAAAATCAGTATCCAATTTAAAATCCAAATTTGAGACTGGTGGCTTTAGAAAAGGACACCTTGGGCCCCCTCCAAGGCAACAGGGTGAGATGTACAAGGGTCACTGGAACTTGTTGAGGACAAAGTGTCTTTTTTGCTTATCGGGACAGATCTGCCAGTCATCCCCATAGCAGTGAAAGAAACGAGCATGCTTTCTTCAGATGGAACCCAGGGGCAGCAATGACGAAAACAGCAGGGGCCCCAAAATTGAACCCTGTGGGACGCCATATGACATTTGGGTATATGGAGACTGAGAGCAACCAAGGCTAACAGAAATGGACCTGCCTGCCAAATAGGATCGAAACCACTTCAGAGTGTTTCCACTAATGCCCACTTTGTGCTGCAAACGAAACAAAATACTGTGCTCACGACTTAGAACGTAGTACTAAAAATACTTAAATACAGTTTATCTCAAAATGTATGTGTTTTTTTTAAGTGAATTCAAAGATTTATTTCTCAATATATTATACATGTTTGAAAATCACTGCTGAAAATGTGCAAAGACTGAGAACTCTGTTGGACTCAATTGTGGAGGGAAAGCGTTAAATTGTTTTTCATCATTTCAGTTGAGAACTTTACGATTTTTTGTGTCTTGTGTTACGCTTGCAGTCGAATGCAGGCAGCCGAAGCGGAGCTGTTGTACATCAAGGAGATCGAGAAACTGGACGGCTTCGGCCAGGAGAGTTTCGCCGCTAAGGTGTACAGTCTAACCCCCCAAAAATGTCCTGCACTTGAAAAGCGTTCTCTTCTGACATTTCACATTTACGTGCAGGACAACTACACCAACGACATTTTCATCGGCATGTCTTTCATCGGTGTGTTTGTCAAGCACAGAAACGGCAGATCTATCATGCTGCACAGGTGAGTTTTTACATCCTGGACCCGTTGCGACATCATCACATTGGAGTGGTGTGTGGGGGCAGGGAAAAAAAAATTGTGTGTGTGCAACAGGTGGAAGGATATCGGCACCATCGCGCACAACAAGTCGGCCATCACAGTGGAGATAACAAGTCGCGATGACACGATCATCTTTCACCTGGTGAGTGTTGTGTCTGACCAAGGGTGTGTCCGTGAAAGCATGCACACTTGATTAGGTACACCTGTGTAAGGCATCAACAATCTCAGATTTGCAAAGATGACAATTTTAGTTGAAGACTGATTTTTAGATCGTTTGTTAGCATAGATGTGCTGTGATGTATCTTGCTTGAGGTTTTCAAGACCGATTATACTGTATGTTAAATTGAGCTCGGCAGGTTGAATTATAAAAATAGTTAGAGTAGGAAAAGAAATAAAGTAATTTGCAGATGGTGTTCTCAAATGAAATCGAATTTGGATATATTAATGGAAATAGAATGCAAACCATTTTAACATTTTTTCTCAAGGGTTGAATTTCGCATTTCCTTGTTTTGTCATATTTGATATATGTCATTTAATCTACGTTTAATTTTTTTTACATCTGCTTTTGTAAAAAAAAATACTTGTAAGTAGTGGGATTACTATTAAATATGAATTACAAAATGATTGTAATTATTATCATTCAAAATTTATTAAATGTCAGTACGGCCTAAATTAGCACACTCAAATTTCAGATTTAAAATGTAACTGCCTTAATGTGATGAACGAGTCAAAATAAAATTAAAACACATGAAGACATAAGCTGATATGTAACAGCTAAAAATATATATGCATTTTTATTTTCAGGTAAGGTAACCAAAATCTCATAAATCATCGATGCGTATTGTTAAATTAATACCTCTTTCCGAACAACGTTTACAAAGTTAATTTCTGAACTAAAAAAAAATTATTTTCCATAAAAATTGGTAGAATAAATTCGAATACAAATGCAGTCTTCATCGCTACATTTGCACTTTCCAGTACGCACGCAGGTCGACATTATTTTGAACTGAATTTCACAAAATAAATAATAGTGTAAAAAATGTCAATTAATTATGTGACCACTGAAGTTAGTTTAGTTAGTTAATTTTTTTTTAAATAAGGTAACCGATGTATTAGACAAGCGTGTTAGAAACCATTTTTGCTAAGCATTATAACCCAAATCAAGGCATACTTTTCCATAGAGCACTTGTATTGTATCGTATTAGATAACGTGTTGGTGTACCTAATGTTGCGGCCCGTGAGAGCACCCAAGGACAACATTCCGCCATGAAAGTGTCAAATACCGCATGAATGTTTTGTCTTTTGGGGCACAGGAGGATATGGAAATGGCCAAGTACATCGCTCGTCTGTTCACGGCCAGACACAAGTTCTACAAACAGAACAAGATTTGCGCAGAGTAAGTCTCGAGGATGTCTGAAGGCCAAAACACGCGCAAAGCCGTTTGCTGCCCCGTCCTTCATCTTCATCGTCACTTATGTCTCTTTAGGCCCACTCATTCCCCTGCGCCAATCAGGAGAAGGCCCACCTGGACGCACCGCCTTTCTCTGGTACTCTCAGCCTATCAGAAGTCAAGAGTCTAGCTCCCTTTATTTATTTATTTTTGGCCGTTGCTTCGTGTGATTCCCGGCGTGAATGAAGCCAGTGATTTGCGCGTCTCCTTTGCCGCCGGCTCTCGACAATGGCGGCGCTAAATACGGCACAATGGCTCCTTCCCTGGCTCGAATAGAATGCTCTCAAATGTCTGTGTGCAGAATCACAAGCACTGCTTGTTTTCGACGCTGGCCACAAATAGGTTGTAAATGTTGCATTGAACCAATTCCAACTTGGATAAATAAGTCTTAAAAAAAAAATAGATCCGGTGTGGCTAATTTAACAATGTGTGTATAATGGCGGAGAACTGAATAGTCATCCGACTGAGGGCTACTATTTCTTAATATGTCTTAATCAAGACGGACCATGAATGGAATCTTTAAATTTAAATATAGATTGAAAAAAAAATATTGGAACTTGTTCACCGACAGCCGTTTTCGAGCATTTTGACTGTGACTCACGGGTGAGTTATTGTGTTTCATGACAAAGTAAGCATCAAACCTACCAAAAGAGAGAGAAGAGTCTCTTCTTTCACCAAAAAAAATAAAAATAAAAATAATGATTCTACCCAGGAGATTATGGTTTGGTTTCACCCAAAGCACAGGTTAACTCATTCAGTACCAGCCAATTCCAGACCAAGTCTGAAAAGACATTTAAAAAAACGTCTTTGGGAGTGAATGAGTTAATGATCAATAAGATGAGAAAACATTTTATTAATGAAAAAAAAAATGTTCGAAAACACCTAATTTTTTTGCTTGTTGGACACTTAAATCAATTACGGAGAAAGGGTTTTTGATGTCACAATGATAATTTATTGACAGGTTTACAACGAAGAAATAGCGCTGTTAGTCTTCTGTCACACATCCGCCATTCTAACATGTGCTTTTTTTGCAGCCGCGGCCGCAGTCCTGTAACTTCCAGACAATGCATTCCCAGTATGGAGAACATTACCAAGACACAAAGAGCTCTCAAGGTACTCCACGCACGCACCCTCACCCACACCACTGTCTAAATATTATTCATAAAGGTTGCTTTTTATGTGACGCTGTCCTCCCATCCCTTCCGCCATCTAGATAGCATCTTCCACGACGACCCCTACTACAAGTCCGAGAGCAGCCTGGACCACTGCCAGGTGGACTTCCCCTTCCGCAACGGCACCCTGCCCAACGGAAGCATGTACAGCAGCCCCAGCCTGAGCTCCCTCAACCACTCGCAAACCTTTGTGCCGCCCTCGCCGATGTCCTCCAACCTCAGCATCCCGGGCAGCGAGCTGATGCGCCCGGATTACATCCCCAGCCACCGGCACAGCGCCATCATCGCGCCGTCCTACCGGCCTACGCCTGAGTACGACGCCGTGATGCGGCAGAAGCGGCGCATGCTGCACGCTCATCACGACCTCCACAGCCAGTCGCTGCGCAGTTTGAACATTAGTAACGCCTGCGCCTATCGCCAACCGGAGGCTCTGGTTTATAGCCAGCCTGAAATGAGGGAGAGGGGCCCTTATCATGGCCTGGGACCCAGTCCTGGACCCTACACGCAGGTGAGCAAAACATCTACTATTTCATGCGAAGGCACTGATCATGCTAATTATTCTTCACAATGATGAGGAAACACATTGTCTGCTTTGTAGATCAGCTACAGCAAGCCAGTGTCTCATGGCCCACTTCAGGGAGGACCAGCTAGTAGTCAGGGCGCTTGTCATTCGCCTTGCATCAACGGAGGCGGAGGAAGCGGCGGAGGCGGCGGCGTGGGAAGCTCAATCTCTCACACGGTTAGCACACCCGAGCTGGCTAATACAAAACAACAAGGGAGCAACGCCGGCAGCTACGCCGCGACGGCTCACATCATGAGGAATCACATATCGCGACCTCCGCCGCCGTATCCCTCCACGGCATTCCGGCCCGCCACAAGCACGCCGGACCTGGCGAGCCACCGCCTGCGCTGCATCGGGGGCAGCAGCCCGGAGCTGGTGACCCGCATGGTGCAGCTGTCCGTCAAGACCTTCCAACCGGACAGCTCGGCGGTGGTGCACCAATCCCTGCAGGAGGTCAGCGAGCCGCTCACCACCACCGTGGCCAAGCACCGCTCCGCCCTGGGTAAGAGGCACAGCATGGAGGTGATCAGCAGCATGAGAGGCGGCGGGATGGAGGGCATGGTGATGAAGGGCATGAACGCTCCTCTTCATCGAAGGAATACGCTGCGGGAGCACGTGATGCCCCCTCAGCCGGTGGCCCAAGCGCCCCAGCGTCATTCCCCGCCACCCCCTCCCTCGCAATCCAAAGACTTGCCCATCCCGATGCCCTCACAGAAGGAACCCCCAGCGGCACCCCCTGTGGCTTACCAGCATCAAAAGACTCTCTCCAACGCCACCATGCTCATCCACAGCAGCGAGAGCGAGGAGGAGGAGGATGAAGATGAGGAGGAAGAGGAGGAAGAGAGGCCAGAGCTGGACGTCCAAATCCCGGGTCTCAATGAGGACATTAGCATCAGCGCCCAGTTGCAGGCCGCCTTGGCCAAGCTGCCCAACAAGCCCCCTCCGGAGTACCCGGGCCCTCCCAGACCCTCCAGCAACATTTCCATTCACAACCATACGCACCACCACAACCACAATTCACCGCCACACGGCACCCAGGTGCCAACGGATACCATCCAACCCCAAGGATGGAACCCCGCGGACGGTGAACCCGGGAGCGGGGGTAGCGGGACTCTGACACGAGGGGATCAGGGCGGCATCAACGGCAACGTTTTGGGGCCATCTATTTCGGAACCGGACCTGACCAGTGTGAAGGAGAGGGTGAGGAAGGAGCCGGTTAAGGAGAGGCCCGTGTCAGAGATGTTCTCCTTGGAGGACAGCATCGTGGAGAGGGAGATAGCGCAAAGGGTAAGACCTTACCAGCTTATTACAGGTGCAGCTCAGTCATTTCAGCAGTTTTGTTGGGGTAAAAAGTTGTAATCTTACACATTCTTTGAGGCACGATAACACAGTCGTATGTCCATCCATCCATTTTCTGATCATCTTATCCTCACAAGGGTCCGGGGTGTGCCTCAGCCTATCCCAGCTGTCTTCAGGAAGTAGGCGGGGGGGGGCACCCTGAACCGGTTGCCAGCCAATCGCAGGGCACACATAGACGAACAACCATCCGCGCTCACACTCACACCGATGGACAATTTAGAGTGTTGCATTAACCTGCCATGCATGTTTTTGAAATGTGGGAGGAAACCGGAGTACCCGGAGAAAAACCCACGCAGGGACGGGGAGAACATGCAAACTACACACAGGAAGGCCGTAGCCGGAATCGAACCCTGCACCTCGGTTCTGTGAGGCCGACGTGCTAACCACTCTTCCACCAGGCCGCCGTCGGTTAATCCCCCACCCCCCAAAATGCTGTTTATTAAGTAGTACCCCAGCTCCTGATTAGCAATAATCTGCCGTTCAGCACCAAAGAGGGAAGCACTAGACTTTGAGCCCGCCAGGCTCGCTAAAACCTCCTCAATTCCCCCAGATTATGCTTGGTGAGGTGCGGCGGGGGGTTGGGGGGTCGTCTGTCTTTTCATCTTCAAGGTCTCATTCGTTTTGTTGTGCTGAATCCAGTCGTACTGCCCACCAAGTCAAATGAACATGCAAAGCCGGAGGTCACCTTGGATGCTTGTTATTTGAGTGTCCCGAAATTGAGATGAGGCAAGATTGGAGCCCTCCTGTAGGGTTTAATAGCGTCAGAGATTAGCAAAGGTAATCCTGTTTCGCAGAAGGCAGGAGGGACCCGACTGGGCAATGTGTGTCAGAGGCAAAGACGTTAGGAAGCGAGTTAACGTTATGTTTCCTGTACGCGCAAGCATGACGGTAGGCTTCTCCTCTTTCTTGAAGACGTTGGAGAGACAGAAGATGTCCGTGGACTCAATGAAGCGGCCGCTGATGATGGCCGCCCTCAACGGCCTCTACGTGGCCCGCATGCCCGTTCCTGAGTGTCCGACGGACGACGGCGCCAAGACTGCCACCGACGAGCGGGTAAGACCACCTCAGCTCTTGTTTCTTCATTTGGAGTCTTTCAAATTTTAGTGTTCATGAAAGTAATTTTATGGCACTGGAACGCAACAATTATCATAAACATATTGAAGTTTTACTCAGACAGTATAAATGAAAAACAAGCAGAATTTATTTCCACAAAGGCTCATTTGCGTGATACCATTTTGAATTGAATAGATTGTGCAGATGTGCCAAAATTTTGAAAACGTGGAGAAAAAAAAAGCCCAACCAAATCTACTCAACTGTATTTTGTTAACTGAGGCGATTTTTGTAATGTGCTTATTTGAAATGCAATATGGAAGTAATTCATAAGTAAATTATAAATGCAGATTTAAAATGACTTAAAGTCAGTACATTTTATTTTATAGTGGTTTTTAAATTTATTTATTACATTTAAATCTGCAAAAACTTGAATCGAAAATAAACTCAGTTTTTAACATGCATTGCAAATTATATCTAAAATCAATTACCAAAAATAACATGAAGTCATTGTATTTTTTCCCCCTCATTTTTAAATACCATTTTAAAAAAATCAAAATACACATGAAGCTTTAATATCAAATGAAGTAATTTATTCTTATTTTATAAAAATATCCAAATGAAAAACAAGCATCTAAGTGACACGAACAAAACTAGCCTGCTTCCCGGAGATGCGCTCCAGATAAATGGATGAATAAAAATCACAATTGTTTTTCATAAAACTTCCATTTCAAGTGCAATCTTAGTAACCAAACGTTTCAAAGAAAGCAATAATTGTCTGTCTTGTATTTAACTCACAAATCTAACTGTGTGATTGAATATAAATTTAACCCTGCCATACAAATGCAGTGTATATAATACAGTACATAAATACTGTGTGTCCTATAAATGTCTGAATTGAGTATACAAAAGTAATATCATTAAACTGAATGGCGTTGGCGTGCGGGCCATTGACAGGAGGCCTTTGTCCGCACCGTTGCTAAGCTCAGAGGGACAAGCCCTAAGTAGGCAGCGGAACGCGTGGCACGCCGGCGCTTTATCGCCTGCGGGGTCTCGCCGGTATGCTAAGAATGCGAGCTGGCCTCAGTGATGGACATCGGCAGAAAAAAATAAATAAAAAAGAGGAACAAGTCCCAAATACACGTGTGCATTACAGTGAAGCCACTGTTGAATGTGTTGCTGTTCAGTGTGGGCAAAGTAGCAGCAGTAAGTTTAGTTCAGGTTAGCTTGAAGCGGTTAGCATGAAGCTAGTTCACAGTCCATGTTATTAACTGGTCTTTCTCTTGACCCGGCCAGTGTAAAACGTTGGAGCTGAAGCTGGAGGAGGAGCGCGTCTTCACCGAGTACGAGCAGGTGCCCAAAAAGAGGGCGGACGGCCCGCTCACCACGGCCACGCTCCCCGAGAACGCCGAGCGCAACCGCTTCCGCGACGTGGTTCCGTACGAGGAGAACCGAGTGGAGTTGGTGCCCAACAAGGAAAACAACACGGGCTACATCAACGCCTCCCATATCAAGGTGGGTGATTACGGTTAGGTGCCAGGCGGGACACAAGTCGGCTTTTCGCCGATTAATTCGTCTTTCGCAGGTGTTCATTCTACTTCTTAGGAAGTGCTTTTGGGCATTGTTTTATTTTGAAGATGAAAAATAACATTTATAAAATCTGTTGAACTACAGTTAGTTTTTAATTGCGATTAAAAAGTACAAATAGCTGTCCTCGAAGAAAAAAAACTTCATTTTAAATGTTTTTAAATTGTGAAAGTTAGTGAATAAAACATTTGATATATTATACTTATTGAAATAAATTAATTACATTAATGAAAATAAATCCGGACTTTTTTTTAAATCAGAAAAATCGTTTTGATAAAAATAAATACAAAATAAAAATTTGATTTATTAAAAAATATATCAAAATTAAATATTAGTGTAATCTTCATGTTAGCCAAAAACTGAAATTTCTTCCCCCCAAAATCTTTATCAATTTAATAAAATGACGTGTACAAATTTACTTCTACCTAAATAAGTACCTACACAAATAAATAAAATGTCACGTTCATTCTAGTAAGACCTTGAGACATTTTCCTTTCTCACCCAAACACTCATAAATCAATCTATGTTGTATATGTTTGAATATACTGAAGAAAAATACATGAAGCCAGGTAATAATATCAATCCATAGATTTCACTCACTGGTGTTTGTGTCTGGGTGAGCTGGAGCCGATCTTTCTAAAATATCCTGAGCGGTTCATTTCTCGTTTGACATTCGACATAATTCCACTTTTCCACCATTTCGTGGCACTGTTCTCCGCAGCACAAGTAGTACCTGACATAAAAAAAGTGGAGCCGAGTCGGTACCAAGCCGTGCTCGTGTTGCTCTTTTCAAACATCTTCAATGACGCCCTCCAGTCTCTTGCTGTCGCTCTTCATTCATCACCTTCCGCGTCTCAAACGGGGACTTGTGTGACGACCACATCACACGGCGGACATGAAGGGCGAAGGCTTCACAACACGCTCGTGTTTCTCTCGCTTTGTCTTTCTTGTGGTGGCCTTTGAGCAAAGAAAAGATGAAAGGCGGCAAACCTTTTCAGCTCCAAAGCGCTCGCAGGAATTCGCCAGGAATGCGCTCGCAAATACTAAAACCCTCTTAAGTCCATCTGAGCCGCTCAGTCTTGCCCACCTCGCTTGACACATCGCGCGCGAGTTTGCGTTTGGTGTGATCGGCGCCGGTCACGACCCTGCGTAACCCTCTTACCGTGTTGTTTAAAGCAGCGAGCACGCATGAACAAAAAAGCCTTTCATTATAGTTTGGAATAATTTTTGCAGTCACGCGTTGGTTTTTACGGGTCCAAGTATGCTGTTACACAGGTTGAAAGTGGTGGGTTTTTTTTTGGGGATTGTTTTCCACATTTTTTTTTATTTAGTCCAGATCACAAAAGTGCAGGCTGGGTGCAGAATTTGGTGGCTCTTTCTGTGATGATTAGACCAGCAAAAGTCTCAAGAACCCACAACCAAAAACAGACAGCAATTCTGTCATTTGGGCTTGAAGCAGCCATTACGGTTTCTTTCTGTCCACTTTTTTTTTCATCTTCAGAAAAAGACAGTTTCACTTCGCAACAGGCTATGTATGTATGTATCATGAGTGGACCCACAATAAAAGCCTCAGGAACCCATGCTTGAAAACTAACAGCGACTCTGTTATTTTGATTTGAAGTAGCCATTTTAGTGTCTTTTTGTACATTTTTTTTCATCTTCAGAAAGACGGTTTCACTTTGCAACAGGATATGATGTATGTATCATCAGTAGACCCACAAAAAAGCCTCAGGACCTCATTCTTGAAAACTAACAGCAAATCTGTCATTTTGATTTGAAGTAGCCATTTTGGTGTCAATTTACCCATTTTTTTTCTTGGAGTCAGTTTCACGTGGGTACCCAAATTCTGGTAGGCATGTCTGTCATATGCAAACCTACAAACTATGTACTGTCAAGAACCCATGCCCAAAAAGACACAGGAAATCCGTTAAATTGATCGGCATGGCTGTCTATCATGAGTGGACCTGCAAAAAAAGTCTCAAGAAGCCATGCCTGAAAAGACACAAAGTCTAGCATGTTGCTTTGAAATCTCGATTTAGGATTATTTTGTCCATTTTTTTTTCTTCATCGAAAATTCAGCTCCCAAAGCCAGTTCAACTTCACTACATGAATTCTATTATGAATCTGTTATGAGGCATTTGCAAACAAAATAATTTAATACCATCGCAAAACAAAAGGGGAAAAAAAAACACGCACACAAACAAAATAATTTAAGACATTTAAAAGCAAAGTAAAGACAAAAAGGATGAGATTTTGGAAACATCTAGTGTAAAATGCTTCAAATGGTGAAAAAAAACAAACATTGTAGTTTTTTAACCTGAATTTTAAAGCCGTTACACTTGGGGCGGACTTCATTTCTGTTGGCAGCTGATTCAATTTCCTTGCAGCATCGCAGCTAAATGCTGATTTCTCATGTTTGCTTTGAACTCTTTTGAGTATTTTGTGGTGTTAAATTTGGGTGAAATTAATGCTTTTATTTTTTTTTGTGGGCAGGTGACCATCCGAGGGGAGGAGTGGCACTACATCAGCACCCAGGGCCCACTGGCCAACACCTGCGGCGATTTCTGGCAGATGGTGTGGGAACAGGGTGTCAATGTCATCGCCATGGTTACGGCCGAAGAGGTACATATACACACACACACACACACACACACTCACATGTGCGTGCGGTTATGTTTGACTGTCGCCCCTTTGCGCCTGATTCCAGGAGGGCGGGCGCTCCAAGAGTCACCGCTACTGGCCCAAGCTGGGGTCCAAGCACAACTCGGCCACACACGGCAAGTTCAAGGTGACCACCAAGTTCCGCACCGACTCGGGCTGCTACGCCACAACAGGTCTGAAGGTCAAACACCTGCTGTCGGGCCAGGAGAGAACCGTGTGGCACCTGCAGTACACCGACTGGCCTGAGCAAGGCTGCCCAGAATATGTCCAGGGCTTCCTCTGTGGGTGACCACATTCCATTTTGCTTTTTTTTTTTTTTTTGTTTTTTGTGAAATTCATCTCATTTTTTAAATTACTATTTGTTATCATATCTTCTCAGCCTACCTGGAGGAGATCCAGTCAGTGAGGAGGCACACCAACTCTATGCTGGACACCTCCAAGAGCCTAAACCCACCAGTGGTGGTGCACTGCAGTGCAGGAGTGGGTCGCACCGGCGTCGTTATTCTCACCGAGTTAATGATTAGCTGCCTGGAGCACAATGAGGTTGGTACTTTCATTAAAACAAAAAAATCCGAAACATATTTATATCAATATAAGAGAAATAGCAACATGTTTTTTTTTCCAGGCCAGGATCATTTTGACCTCCTCCCTAATTTATGTATAATATGTACACTAAAACCCAAATGTTCATTTCGAAGCCTGGCAAAAACGTTGTGTCATAAGTAATCATTTTTGGGTTATTTTGAAGCAATAAAACAAAGCCGATTGCAAATTGTGTATTTAAAACAACCCAAAAAGCTCCAGCATCGGCTATCGGGGAGGGTCTGTTTAGCTTCATGCTAACAATACGAAACACCATAAACAAGCTAATGGGTAGCATCTGTGTGGTATCCAACCACTGACCATCTTCCGCATTGGTATATTAACAGAAAAGTAAGTAAAATAAGTATTTACATTTTTTGGAAGCAGATGGTGGAAATATTTTAATTTAACGTGTGTGTCCTTACGTTTATTTGATGCTTATTATTGCAACTGATCGCAAACGCCGCTTGTTGTTGTTGTCGTCGTCATGTTTAGCCCGTGGAGATCCCCACCATGCTTTCGGGCTTAAGGCAGCAGAGGATGCTGATGGTCCAGACCATCTCGCAGTATAAGTTTGTCTACCAGGTCCTCATCCAGTTCCTCAAGAACTCTCGCCTCATCTGAAGTGTCGGCAGAATACACACCCTCACCCACCTTTTTACATTTGATTCATTTTTCATTTTCAAACTGCTAAAACGGTTTTATTTCCTCAAATAGTTGCCAGCCATCCCTCTAATGGACTCTGTGTACAATTAACATGCCACAAGATGGCGCCATATCACTGCTTACCTAATTCTAACTGAAACCTATCAATGCAAAGTGATATTATGCCTCCCCCATCTGGAGTTATGTAAATAACCCCTCCCCTCAGGTCACTATGTATCGATAAATGATAATGTTTGAACAGCAGTTGTGTGACCCAAAAAAAAAAAAAAAACCTTCAAATATTAACTTTCACATTGAAGCAAATGTTTTTCTTGTTCCTTTTATATTTATTTAAGTGTCTCAACATTGTGCTCACCCACATTACATTTCAATATGTCCACTCAATTTCTGAACAAATAGAGTGCATTCACAAAATATTCACAGCGCTTCCCTTTTTGCAACTTTTGTCTTGTTACACCCTTTGTCCATAGCGGAATAAATGAATTTTTCTCCCCCCTCAAAATTCCATACTACATACAATACTCAATAGCAAACAGGACCAATGTTATTTTGAAAATGTTTCAAATATATTCAAGTCCCTGTAAAGTGAAAAATAAATGTCTTGTAAATTTGACCCATTGGCTGCTCTTATGTATGCACTCACAGCCAACAACGAGGCGCTCTTAAGCGGCCACGCCCAGCCCGCATCCTTTGTCCTCATGCTGGCTGACAAATTGAGCTTAACAAAAACTATCCAAAGGGTAAATATGGAAAAAGGTGAAGCTCTGTGAATATTTTTCGTATGATAAATCATGAGCATCATAGCAGTTCCTCAAATTTTTCATTTGTTTTTTTTGGTGGGCTATGGGTGTAAACAATTCAACAATTTGTAAGAAACCTCCCAAAAGTACAAGGAGTCCATTGAACCCCCCCCCCCCACACACACACACACATTGTAAATAGCATAATATTGTGCCTTAAATGGAGAGCTCCACACTTATCCTAGTTGAAATCTCTGGAGTCAGTATTTATCCTTCAACATGTTTATAAAATAACATTTTTATTTGTACAGACACATGTATTGTGTGAAAATTTGTTAATCGTTCATGACTTGGTACTATCAAAAATACCGCAACCTGTTCAACTATGCATGCGTTTTTCTTAAATATATATTTGAATGTATATATAAACATAAATATATCAATTCTTGTCCGTATAAGCTTTCTGCTCTCTCAAGTATTTTATTGCACTCGTTTGTCACGCGGCATTCCACTGTTTGTTCCTATTTAATCCCCCTTTCGTCTTGGTGCGTGTACATATGTTTTGTATATGTGTTTTCACTGCTTTCTTCTCGTCCCCGTAAACGTGTACTTGCTTGTAATGCAATAAAGTCTTATTTTCTGTATTAGGGTGTCAACTAAGTATTTTATGTGTGGAGGGGACTCACTTGACTTGGCAACGTGTAGATAAACATAATTTTAAAACGCATTACAACTCGCCAAAAACACTTTTTCCTCATATAGGCCAATGTTAAAACTGGAGAATATTATTAAAAAGATATTTTGAAATCTGATGCCTCGAATTAAATTTTTAATTATTAGTTCGCAACTTGTCATTCTTCCGTGCACGCGCTCACGTGTCACGCACGCACACGTGCAAGCAATTTACTTCACTCGAAGCGAGCATAGCCACTCCATTTAAAATGGCTATGAAATGGCTTTTTTTTCCAATCAGATTTTCACAATGGGTCTGATTTAAGGCTGGTTGTGTGAAACTGGTGGAAAACCCAGCGTCATTTTACTTTTCTGCCAAAGGGGGGAACGTTGAGAGGTGAGAAAAACAAGCGCCTTCATTCTAGCAATACTGTGGGGAAACACTGCCATCTATTGGAAGGAAAGCACAATTGCGTTCTTTTCAGGTAAAATGCAAAGTGAATGAACAGGAGACAATTCAGCGTCGTGTCAAAGTCGTCGTTGTCACCTGACCGAGTCGATTCGTAAGTTTTTCAGCACTCTTTAAAAAAAAAATTTAACAATTTAAAAAAAAAACATCAGAATTTTTGTTTGACAACTTTCCAAAATGAACAAGCTATGCTACTGTGCTAGCAATGTAGCATCCGTGACTTTCGCTTGCATGCACGTTCTACCGACAGTGTGTCTCTCTCGCACGCTTTTGAGGGGCCGCAACGGCAATAAAGAAAAAATGCGCACATTCTATTAAACTGCTAACTGGGGTGGAGATTTGAGTTCGCTACTGCCACACATAACTTCTATCGTAAAGCAAAATAATCCGCCGTACAACGGCTCCGTATCTCTGAAAGCTCACACGCGACTCGTATCTCAAGGCGCCGCCGTACGAGTAAATGCAGTTACGAGCTTGGTCACGGGACAGATCCAACTATAAAGTCAAGGTAGCAATTTATTCCTTTTTCAAGTTAAGTTTCCTTGAGTTGTTTGAGCAGCTCTCGAACGTAGGGATGATCTTTTCCGTGGGTCACTTCCATGATGCTCATTGCCTGCCAAACACACGTTTCGACTTTGAACACTTTTACACTTTTACGCAAATGATAATTGCTCCAGTACAAAAAAAAAAAAAAAATCACTGCACCTTCTTGAGCGCGCTGATACCAGCCGAACGTTTGTCCAAGGCCAAGTAGAGTCGGGAGAGCTTCAGGTACAAAGACGAGACGTTCAGCGAGTAGGCCGGATACAGCTGGCTGCAACGTGCGTACGTACATACGGTACGTTATGACGTAGCATGTGCTTAACGGTCACATCACATCCCACATAAATTTTTGTAACATATTTGTAAACATTATATTTTGTATTACTGTGCTTGCAATTTGTTTGAGACGTTTATTTCTTTATCCTCGCTGGACAAAGTACAAATAAGACAAGACACCTGAAGGGTTGAAGTAGCTTCTCTCCATAGCGCACGGCACCGTGGAGGTCTCCCTGGTAGACGCACACACCCATCGCCTGGTAGTTGACGTGCAGCACGTAGACGTTGGCCGCGTCCAGCACGCCGCACATCTCCTCCAGGCTCTGCTCGCAAATCTCCAGAAGCTCGCTAGGGGGTGCCACAGAGTCAAGGAGACAAGGGATAGGTTTCACTGAATCTCCTAAAACGAACACTGGGCAAAAAAAAGGATATTTTTGAGACGTTTCAGTTCGCGGAAGTCCCTGGTGGTTTTGCGGGCGTAGTGCAACATGGCGGTTACCGCCTCAGCCTCCGCTGGCTTGACACGCTCGCGCACTTTCAGCTTCAGCTTGTCCTGCACACACACACACACACACACACACACACACACACACACACACACACACACACACACACACACACAGTAGAGATTACAAAACACAATTTGTATTGTAGTGCGCGCGACTGCATTTGCATTTAAGAGGCGGGGCCTGGTGTGGTGTGATGTCTGGGTGTGAGCTGTGGCCAAGAGCATGTCATGTTTGAGTGAGTTCATTGTGTTTCTGGTTTTGACTTCACTTTTTTTTCCCGTAGGTTGGTAAAAAAAGTGAAGTGCTCTCCTTTCCTACATGCCAGGGCATGACAAGAAACACAAGCCCCAATTGGCCTGTGTTTGTGTGTGCATAGGGTTGGTATTTTGTGTGTGTGTGTCTGTTTTTGATTATGAATGTGAATTTTGTTTTTGTAAAAAAAAAATTCCTGTGTGTCTGTGTGCTTTTTTCCCATGTGTGTGCCATGCATGTGTTCTCACTTTGGACTTGGTGTGACACTCCGCACAGTCACAACTGAAGTAGTAGGACTCCCTGAGCCTGCCATTGCGGTCGTCTGTCGGGTAGAGCAGGTCGATGTAACTGATCAACACCTACAAGTGGAAAGCACACAGTCATTCGAAGTTTGAGTTTTTTTCTTTTGGCATTCAGCTGGATTTTATTATTTTATTTGTATTATTGGTTGTATTGAATTAAAATTAAAATAGTCATTGACTAATAATTTTTTATGCTTTTTATTACTGTATTTTCTACATTTTTTTCGTATGATTAAAAATGAAAAAATTAAGCATTTTATTAATAATTCAATAGCTAAGGTCTATTTCTAAAAATATTTAAAAATTTAAAAAAGTTGTGTGTGTGCGCGTGTGTGTGTGCGTGTGTGTGTGTGTGTGTGTGTGTGTGTGTCTCACTTCATCTCCAGCCTTCATGTCCTTGACGGCCCGCACCTCAGCATTCGGGCCCTTGAACGTCACAATCACGCTCGGAACACAACTGTGGTTGATCAGCGCCACGCTGCACAACACATACAAGCACATGACAACACAGGCTACGCTTTGTTTTTGGTTTTTTACCATTTCATATTCTGCCACCCCGCCCGCAACAGAACCCCCCCCGCGCTCATTATTTTATGTTAACACATCCCATGTTGGTCCACTGATTCATTTTCAACAGTCACCTCATTCAGCATGTACGCTAACTCACTGAAGTAGCCTGCAAGCTAACAAACAAACAAACAAAGAAACAAACCCAGCATTTCACTTTTATTATCATTTGAAACATAGTCCGCTCCTGTTATCTTATGCCGCATTCGAGGAAAGTGGGAAGTCGGCCCAATTTCCGCTGAGAAAAAGCGCACTAGAATGCTCCTTTTGAACTGGAAGGTCCATGTTGTAAAAAAATAACCAAAAACAGTGGCTAATGGTATGCTAATTAGCTTAGCGTGAAGTACTTAGTTTGAGCGGTGACTAACTTTCGTCTTACTCTGGGTAGACTGCGGTGCCTATGTGGGACAGTTCTTCGTCCTCGATAGTGAAGCCATTACAGGATACCTGTGGGTAAAAAGAAAAAAAAAATTAATGCATAAAAGCATCATGGGCTCTGTTGTTTTTCTGTTAAATGTTTTTACCTGTGAGAACAGCGAGAGCAGTTCTTTGGAGTCAGGAAAGTCCATATGTTTGGAGAAAAAGCGATGTAGGCCGGCTGCGTCCGCCTGGATGTTGTCTCGTTTCTCGTTGTCCACGTCCTCCGCGTCTACGACAGGAAGAGCAACCATTGACCCATATCTCTCTGATGCCGTGTTACATCATCAGATTCACTTCAATTCAACGCAATTAAGGTTTCAAGACAGGGTTAAGGTTGTGAGTGGGATTTGAACCCATTTGTTTGGGTTTCAAGCTAATATAGAGCTATTGTGTTTTTTTTTTCATTTTTGGGGGGTGGGGGGTTTTGTTTGTTTTTTTGTTTTCAACCTGGGTTAGGGTTTCAAAATTTGGTTTGGGTTTCAAATTAGGGTTTCAAGATAAGACTTCAAATGTTTAAATTTGGATTACAAATGAGGTTTTGTTGAGTTTTTTTTTTCATAGCCAAGGGTATGAAAATGGATGTTTGAAGCAGACTTGTCTTGTATCGGGCAGCTTCAGACTCACGTGACTGCATGTCTGCAACGAGTAAGATCTTCTCGGACGCACTTCTTTCTTTCTGTGTTTTCTGCAGGGACGCACGCGACATCTTTTCAGCGCAAACACGACCGAGAGCTTGGAACCCGGTCGGGCTGGCTTCCTTCCTCACCTTCGTGGCCAGGATTCGGGCCACCAGGCGACTGCTTTCCGACGGGCACCATTTCTCCCCGAAGGCCACCATCGCCGAGCATTCCAGCTTGTGCACCGCCCAGTCGCCCTTCTGCGCTCGCAGCACCAAAACTCTAATTAGCAACGGTAATTCTTTTTTTTTTTTTTTTTTTTGAGTGGGGTGGGTGTCGTTAGCACTAAACTAATAGAAGAGAAAATTCTGTTTTTTAAAACACAATGTCATTCTCTTAGTTTTATGTTTAGTTTAACAGTAAACGTTTCTGGGGAGGAAAAATTGTTAATTCTCTGGCAAACTGCTATTTGTTGTGAATTAAGTTCACATCTCAGATTTTAATTTGCAAGTCAAAGCAAAAGACTGGTCAAACGCGGCTTGCAAAAAAAAAAAAAAAAAAACTCGGTTCAAACACGGCTTGTATCTCGAAATAGCCGTATGCACGGTCGCTTGTATCTCAAGGCAACACTTTAATTTGAAACCTAAAGCAAACATGCATAGTGACCACATGGTTTTTGTTCCTTACCTGACATGTGACATTGCAGTAGTAGGCTTTCTTGCATTTGCCACATCTCGCCAGGCTCTCCTTCCTAAAAATCATATCCATAAAATCGTCAAAATCAATTCTCCTCGACAGCGAAACTATAATTTACTACTTCTTACGGATTATAACAGATTTTAACCAAGTCGGAATTTTAACAACACTTTTAACACTGAACATTCGGCAAGCCTCCTCACTGCCCATCTTCAAAACCCGCCTCAAAACTCACTTGTATTCTTTGGCATTCGCCTCAGAATGACTTAAGATTTGTTCTTGGTTTTGCTGTTCGGTGCTTTCTACCGTCTTTATTACCGATTTGCTTTACTGTTTGTTGTATATGTTGAATTGCTCCATGTACAGCACTTTGTATGCAGCGATGGCTGTTTGAAAGTGCTCTATGAATACAGTTGAGTTGAGTTGACTTGAGTTTAATGTCCTGTAGCACCCTCTGCTGTCGACTGAAATTGACGTCAAAATGCCTCTGGGTTCGCATTGCGAATGTCACATGACCAAACCCAGAGAGCAGGCGAGCAGTGAGGTTTGGAATGTGAGCCCGAAGGCACTCGGACAACAATTATGGCAAAGTTGGCGCTGGATAAATTGTCTGTCGGCGGAGATGAATGTCGTGATCAGAATCCCGTGATTAGACTCATGAGCATCAAACATATTGAGAAGATATTTTGCGTTTGGATGGGGCAGTGGACAAGTGGTTAGCCCGTCGACCTCACAGTGCAGAGGTCATGGGTTCGATCCCGGCTCCGGCCTCCCTGTGTGGAGTTTGCATGTTCTCCCGGGGCCTGCGTGGGTTTTCTCCGGGTACTTCGGTTTCCTCCCACATTCCCAAAACATGCATGGCAGGCTGATTGAACATTCAGCGCAGATGGTTGTTCGTCTGTGTATGTCCTGAGATTGGCTGGCAACCGGTTCAGGGTGTCCCCCGCCTACTGCCGAAGACGGCTGGGATAGGCTCCAGCACAACCCGCGACCCTTGTGAGGATAAAGCAGTTCGGAAAATGGATGGATGGATTTTGCACTTGAGTTCGCTAACCTATTTGAATCGAATCGTATATCTGATGTGGACATTTTGACGTCCCATCCCCCACTTCCTCAATTACTCGGTGACGAGAAGTAGCAGTGGCAACTGATAGCAACAGCCGGCTTGAAAACATTCCGCAGTATTAATAGTGTTGACCTTATGGAGGGCCAGATGCCCGAAAGTGTAAAGTCGGCCAAAAAGAAATATGACAAATCCAAGACGCTGTAAGCTCCGCGAACGCCAGCTGCGATTCAATCCCAGTTAATGAATTGACACTTAGGAGGATACGCATCCCAAGTCTTCCTTTGCCGTCGGTATGAGCCGTCGGCACCCAAACGTGACAGCTGGGCCCGCGGGAATAGAAAATGAAATACGGCGGTGTGCACATTTTGATGCCATTAGCCTAAAGGGTGCTTTGCTAGCATGTGGCTAAATAAGATTAGCCAAATATTTGAAACAGCTGTCTTTGTGGTGCACTGACACTGACGATCGCGAATATTGTGGCGCCGTCTTTACAAAGATGGACTGCAGTGGCGTTGTTGCCTAAAAAAACTCAAATAATCGAAATAAATAAACCAAATGAAATGAAGGATTGAATTAGCAATGATTAAATGACATTAAGAAGTGACGAATGAATATACCCATTGAAAGTTGAGCAACAGTTTAAGAATAATTCGAAAGAAAATGTTCAGAAATACATTTAAATGAAGCAATTACATCAAGTTTAAAACAAAGAAAATTCAGATCATGTGCATACATTAAATACAAAAACAATCTAAAAAGCAAAACAAAATCACACAAATTAAATGGAAAATATTAAGTTATGCTAGTTTGATATATATTCAATAAATAAAAAAATATTGAAGTCAACAAACCCAATTAAAATCAGCTCAAATGACTCATTAAAAAAATATAAAAAACAAATATCGTAAATCAATGGGATTGTATCTAAAGTATTTTAAACCACCAGCACACCAATACAAAAAAAATCCGTTTGAATAATTAGTACATTGAAAAAAAATCGATTTCAACATCAATAAAATATAAAATTGGACTCATATGCTGTATGCATGGCGTAAGACAACTAAAATGAATAGCTTTTGCCATGAGGGCCCCAGAGGGTGGGTGGGGTGAGATTGAGAGGGAGAGAGAGAGAGAGAGATGGAGAGAGAGAGAGAGAGAGAGAGAGAGAGAGAGAGAGAGAGAGAGAGAGAGAGAGAGAGAGAGAGAGAGAGATCCATGTGTACCTGTTGAAGCAGAACTCGCAGTAGGCCCCCCTCTCTTGGGCCGAGAGGACATAGCTGTATGGCGGGCAGGAGAAGAGAAGCTCCCCGACGTGGAAAGCTCTGGTTACCCGTAGGCCTCGCCCCTTATCCGGGCTTTGAAACCTCTCTATGCCGTCGATGCCGACACCAGTCATCCTGACAAGTATTCCACTTCTTCCTCTTGGTCCTCCTGCTTCATGGAGGTGAGGAAGACCATCATAGCGGCCAAGTGGGCGGAACCAACGTTACTATTAAAAGATTTGGAGACCTCCTTCTGCTTGGGCCCCCGTCCGTACCCCCACACAAAATTTGTAACACTCACTTCATTTAAGGGGAAATGGCTGGAATGATATGTTTATAATAACTTTTTGGGTGAGTTGTGACATTATAAATAAGAATGCTTACGGTACAACCAATTGAACCGTCATCGTGTTTTGAAGCCACTTGATAGGGATCAAACGAGTGAAACAGCGCTCTCTGTGCCGAACGACTGTACTACACCCAATTAAATCAATGAAAATCAGATTAAATTATAGGATCTCCTATTAGGAGAATACTATTAGTAGAAATAGTACATACAGTATTGTCACTATTCCAACTGTTTATTCCTTATTGTGTACTAATTTTAAAAATTAAGGTCAAAATATAGGGAATTACAAAAAAAAAATAATAATAATTTTTTACAATTTAAATCTAATTTCCTTTCGAAAGCATGCCTCATGAAGTCCAGCGAGGACTTGCTATTGCGTTCAGATAGATCGATAAATAAACGGCTTCAATAATGGATGTGTATAGGCGACGAATGCCACCTGGTGGTGAATCAGTCAATTATAAATACACTGTTTAAATGATAAAATACGAATACGTGGTAGAGAACAATGAAACAAAAACCACTGAAACCAAATCAAATTATGAGCATAAATATTTCTTTGAAACAAAAACAGCAAATGAAGTGGCAGACAGAATCAATTAAATAAACCAGTAAAATAACCAATAAAAATAATTGCTCAATTCGAAAATGTGAAAAGAAAACAAAAATATAGAGTATAGTGGAAGTCTGTCAAAAAAATACGGAATGAAAATGAAATAAAATTTATTTGGGGAGAAACATGACCACATTCAGCATCCTATCGATTCAAGAGAAACCGGAGAGAGCCCTCTTGTGGACAAGTGTTTGAAGTACATTTAAAAAAATAACTACATCTTGACATATTGGTACATCATTTTGAGTCCCTTCAAAATCATATTTAAATCTCACTTTTTAAATTGTATAAACTAGTTAATCAACATCCATGAAAACACAATGCATGCAGGTCAATTGTGTTTTCAAATTTTTTTACAGTGCTCACTGGGGGAAAAAGCTAGCAGTTTTTTGGGGCCTAAAACAGTCATTTAAGTTGGAACAACTTTAAAATATAAATTATTGACATTTGTGGCAACACTGTTAGTTTAGTACATCAAAGCAAGCAAGCTGTTTTCTCCAAAACAATGTGCTGAGTAATTTTTGCTGATATCTTTCAGGTGGGGGATAACAGAATGGATAATTAGTTTTGTAAGGGTTGTATTTTTTTGTCTTTGTTGAAAATACAGGAAAGACAATTTTCACATTTGCAAAAATATTTTGTAGAATAACCCAATTGATAAATTTGACCAAAGTTTGCCATGTAAATTTTGAGTTCACCCATTTTTTTTTTACATTATATGTACTGTACTCCTCAACAACAGTATGAAAAGTTGTCCTTGACGTGCATCTGAACCCTTTATCCAACCTTGCCCCAGTTCCCCGCACTCCCAGATTTTATTATAATTTCATTTTCCCATTCTTCCAATCTAAAGATGTTGTTCCTCCTCATTTTTTAATAATGTCCAAGCAAAGGGAGGCATGTCCCCCCGGCAGATTACTCGCTCGTCTTTGGCGTCTCGTCTTGATTACATCAGAGGAGCTGATTTGATTTGGAAGAAACCCCCTTGTTTCCCGAGAGCCCAAGCCGATCTCTTTAGACCTTGGTTGGCGTGCTGGGTTCTTGCTTTGCCGCACACAGGATGATCTTGATGAATATGATCTGAAAAAAAGAGGGAGGGAAGAGAGAGAGGATTAGGTGAAAGGATTATAATTTCCAATGATGAGGAATGATAAGAAACAATAAATCCTAAAGTAGATTTAGTTCCCAAGGAAAAACCTGTTATGGAAAACAGAATAAGAGACGGGAGCAGAGATATTAAATAGATACACAAGGCATGACCTGTTTTTAATTTTTTTTTTTCTGTCTTCATTATTCGATAGTTTACATTTCTGGAATTGCGTCACTTTCTGGCAATTCTACCTGTACAAAGTCAGCGTCAGAGAGGCCCTAATTTGATTTTACCTGACACCAGGGGGCGGGGGCAAAGCCAGTCGATCGCGATCGACCAGTAGCTCGCGCACTGGTCCCAACTGATCGCGAGAGGTGGAATGGAAATGTTAAAAAAAAAAGATTTGTGCGTGTCTGTGTCATTAATCCGACATATTTTTGTGTTAGTGTACACTGCAACCTAAGCATCCAATCAGTTTCATTTTCACAAAAAAAAAAAAATAAATAAATAAAAATAAAAATAAAAAAAAAAACAGCAGGTCACTTCAAACCTACGGATACGCGTCATCCGCATCACCGGAAGTTGTTAGCGATCAGCTGTCTGTAATTGCAGGTTGCGATTAGACCTGTTGCTACATATCTTTTTTTTACTATTATTACTGTCATTCAAAGTTTGTTTTATGTACAATTCACCGATGGCACCGGCAAAGAATGGAATCAGGAGAAGCATTTTAAAACGGGACACGGACGTACGACAGTTTCTGCACCTTACGCTGCGAAAGTTCGTCTCATGCCTCCACGTCGCGTCTTTACAAAGGTAGGCACTGATTTCCTTAACACCAACTATTGTATCTACTGTGTCGTTCACGTTCAGGGACTATTATGGCTGCTGCTCATCATGACCATTTTGTGTGTGCGTGATTATGCAGTTTTGCGCACGGCTGCGCGTGTGGGTGCGTGTAAGCGTGCACGTGCGGTAATTGGTCGATCGCGGGAGGTTGACTGGTTTGAAAAGTATATCATCTGTCAAAAAAAAAGTTTTGCACCCCCGCCTGACACTAAACTTAGACTTATAATTAGAAAGTAAATTCCATCATCACAACCCAATAATAGATACGTAGAGACTCCGCACGGTACTGTACTTTAAACCTTTCTGTTTATGCTCGTGTCAAAGTGAGATTACATGGTGTATTTGGATAGCAACGCCGATCTGTTTGGTGTTTTATAAATGATCCGCTTCCCCGGCAATGGTAAGCGCTCTGTTTTTTTACACCCCTCAAAGACACAGTGAATATAATTTACGGGCGCACCCTTGATGGATACGCGGGGGCATTGTCACATTGGGAAGCTCATAAAGCAGCAGCTGCTAATGCCTCACTGCCGGGAGGTCGCCCATGCGCGCTGTGTGTGAAATCCAGCGTGGTTAAAGACCCTTTGCCGCTCTTGGCCTTGCGGTCGGAGTGAACCGAGGCCCTCGTCACCTCGTATTCCTGACCTTGTCATCGCGTGCCGCTGGCAGCGGGCCGCGCTAACTAGGGGTCACCGCCGGGGCACGTTTCCGGGGATGGACACGTGTTTGTGTGTACGTGATGGAGGGCGGGGTGGTAGCCAAGACCGGTTCAAAAGGTACCGCGTGCCAAGAATTGTCCCAATATAGGGATGGACACTAAATCCACTTTCTTACTGGACCGAGACAATGTTCATCCCGCCCTTATCTCGAGTGGCGAGCCTCAAGTCTAGCCACCGCGTCTCCACGAGGGGAGGTTGACGCCGGCCGTCTTAACCCGGCCGAAAAGCCCTCATCTCTTCTGTTTATCCATGTGTCTTTGCTTTGGCTCGGGCCCCGTGTTGTAGGCCACCGTAGTGCCGATCGGGGTCCGCTGGCCGGCGCCCCCCCACCCTCACCCCCTCCTGCCTAAGCTGTGCTTTCACTGCAGGGCTTAGCGCCTTCAGCCCTCGCCGCTTTATGAGCAGACAGCTGGGCTAATCTGTCGGTACTCCCCTCGTCTTCTTCGGTCCTGTCCGATTGCGTCTTTGGACTCCTTTGGTTCTGTGATTGAAGTGTACTTTACTACCCCTCTGGACTGGATTGTCGTGCTTGTTTGGATGGCTGTTAAAAAAAAAAAAATGAACATCATTCACTTGTGAATGTGTCGATTTTGAGGAAATTCAAGGTTGTTTGTCGTGGCGTGTGGGCTAGAGGAGCTTTGCGGCTAATGTAGAACCTACCCTGAAGATGCAAGTCCCTCTAAAATCTGTTTATTCATTCCACCGATTGCTGTCTGATGTCTGCCAGTGCCTTTTATGAAATAGTAGCAACACTTACCGCTAAATCCCCTCAGACTTCACAGTTGGTCTTTTAGGAGCATGTCGGGGGTGAGTGAAGTCATCATTTTTTTTTTCCCCCCTCTTCCCCACGAGTGGCTGCCTTCCACATCATCTCCATCTGCATTCTTTCCGTCTTCCATTTGCATCCATTTCAACCTCGCCATCCCCTCCTCCATTCCTCTTCCTCCTCCTCCTCCTTGGCGCTGCCCTCTTCAGCTAAACTTAGAAGTGACAACAGTTGCGGGGTGACACCAAAGTCTAAATAAGACCAGAACAATAGCCCCTCTTCTTCACACCACCCCCTGCCTCATTACAGACCACGATTGTTCTCTCCATCCACTCTCGCTCTTTTAGGGAGTTTGTTAGCTATGCTAATGAAAGCTGGTGGAGCGAGAGGGGATTTGATGCTCTTTAAGCGTCCACGATAGAAAAGCATAGTCAATCATCAGAGATGGGAGGGGCGGACTCGAGTCATCCGACTTGACTCGAGTCAGGATAACAAAAGACCCAATCGTAGGGTCCCAAAAGGGTCAGGCAGACAGTTTTAAATATCAGATGTGGTCAATATTTATAATAAAAAATGTTCATGTGTGTGGGGAAAGCTGACCACTTTCGCGCTATTTGACCTCGTGGATTGTGACCTTTGGTCTTCTTCGGATACATTCGGCAACAACCATCGGCGCATACTTGGAGGTCTCTGCTCGACTTCGCGTTTTTGAGATCGCGCCTTGGAACGGAATCTTTATGTGTCGTTTGCTGTGTTGAGATTATCAGAGAATACAACCAAAAACTGTTAACATTATTTTCTCTCTTTATGTGTGGGTTCTGTCGCAGATTAAAAAAAAAAAAAAAATCTTTTAAGATTTGAAAAATCCTGACTTGTGTACCAGGCGTTAATTATTACTCTCATATACAGTACAGTGGTACCTCTACTTACGAACGTCTCTTCATACGAAATGTTCAAGTTACGAAACGCCTCAACAGGAAAATCTTGCCTCTTGTTACAAAAGAAATACTAAAGGTAAAAATTCTGTTTGGTCGGCTACTCGCAGCTCCGAGTTTCCTGAACGCTGCTCTGCCGTTGACTATTACCTAGCATCTTCCTGGCACCCCATTGGCTCAGAGGGACCTCTACCATGTGTAGATCGATAACTAGATAGATATGTGTCTATACAGCGTCCTCGTCATTCGCCTTTCGAGCCATGAGTCGTTCCGATAGTTTTACGTAAACCAGAAAACGTGTTTACCAGTCGGGTGATAGCTCACAATGCTGATGTTTGCCTTGGACGTTTTCGAAGGATTGTTAAAAGCCGACAAAAGCAAACATCCTCGGATCAGTTCTTGACAAAACGCCAGGCAAAAACCACTTCTGAGAGAGAACACGAATTAAAGAGGGCAAAAAAACGATGATGACGCAGTTAAAAGTTAAATGACCATCATTTTTCATTCTTTCCTCTATTTTTGTATTTTTACATGATGCAAAACTCTGATTTATTGTGCAATAATATAATTGTAACATGTATTTGTTACATATTTTGATGCCTTGTTATGCTTTTGGAAACATTTATCTGAATTTTGGGGGCGCTCGGAACGAATTAGGACATTTACATGGAAAACGCGTCTCAGAAAATTTTCTAGTGAAGACATTTCTTCCAGAACCAATTCCTTTTGTAAGTAGAGGTACCACAGTATAGGAGTTACCTTAGTTAACCCTTTGAGGGACAGCGGTTACTACAGTGGACGGCGTATCATGTCATCAGGTTACAGGGCGCATGAAAGGGTTAATAATACACAAGGCCTGTTTAATCGGTCAAGTTTCACCGGAGTGATGCCTTACGTCGTTTTTGTCAGCACTGCTGGGAGACAAGAAAACACACGCGTAAGACAAGACGCGGCGAGTTCAGTTAACTGGTGAGACATTCAATCAGTCAGTACGTCTGCAAATAGCCCCGGCTCCTTTGAGCCGTCGTCCAAGAGGAATTCGCTTTCTCCTTGGTGTATTAATAGTGCCCGTGCATTGTTTCCTACAGCAGCAGCACTCCTGCAATCAAAGGAAGTTGGCCTGCCAAGTATACAAATATTTTCCTTTGTCGTCCCTCCCTATGTTTAGACGACGCGTAAGAGTCGGTTCCGTGCGAGCACGTGGCGATGGATGTCGGCTTGTTTATTTGTGAGTCTGACTTTATATCGGCGGGGGGGGGGGGTTTTTTTTTGTGGTTTTTTTTTTTTTTTTTTTTTTATGATGCGGATTCTTCTTCGGTGTTTTATTTATTTTTATTTATTTCTTTTTTCCTTTTTAGTGTGACTTTTTTTTGAAACGTGCACAGTCCAGTTGTTGATGTGCTGGTATGCTATTTGATAGACAACTGGCTAATTTCTTATAATCCGTTAATAATCCGGAATATATATTTTTAATATACAAGACTGGATGTTTTTACCCTTTATCTGGCAGGGACTTGAATATAATAATAAAAATGGACGCCTAAAAATGCGATCCAATGCAATTATCAGGTTGTTGCAGTGTACCTGGTTTGCATTAGGAAGGTTCTTGAGCCAGTTGGAATGATTTGGGCCCATGGCAGCACTGGACTTGAATTCATTTTTGGGTGACCACAATTCCTCGGTTGTGTATTTGGAAGATTTTAACGACCATTTTAAGAGCACCCGTGACACTGAAAAATGGACTAAATCGATCTCAGAACAGGGTCTGATGCCAATTTGGGGTCCTCAGTGCTGGTTGTCACGCCATTGAAAATGATTCAGGGAGGTGTCCATGAACCAAATTTTTTTGGGGGGTACCCACCGACATACAAAACTGCTATTAAAAAGCATTAAATATGATGTCCAAAAGCATGAATTAAATTAAAACACCATTGGTAGGCTGCTGGTTAGCAGTTTCTGAGCTACGTTGCTACAGCTCCCAAAGGGGTCCGAGTACAGGTGTCAAACTCAAGGCCCGGGGGCCAGATCCGGCCCACCAGGTCAATTTAATTGCCCCGCGAAAGCAAATCATGAGTGTCAACTTGCTAAAATCTGTACCGAAATGTCAAATTGTCATGTGTCATAAATAATGTTGACATTTTGCAATAATTTTGTTACCCTGTTTACACTCACTTGAACAATAATTGAACAAAGTATTATAATTGACTTGACTGATTTCAAAACTACTAATCCATTCATTTGTTGTGTACAAGTGATAATTTTGTGGTTTCACTGTCATGACGACCCTCCGAGGGAAGACGCAACTCCATATTGGCCCACCGCTAAAATGATTTTGACACCCCTGACTTACAGAGACAAAAGCTAGTAAATGCAGATTTGCCAATTCCTCCAGAAACTTCAACAATGTCCCAAAATTGACACCGCTTTTAAAAAAAAGGCTGCTATGCTAGTTTCGGGTTGTCATAAGTTCCCCTTCTTCAGAATAATTCGGGGCTGTGTTGGCTGCAAACCCTTTTTTTTTTTTTTTTTTTTTTTTTGCCATGCAGCCTGCAGAGTGCTTCACATGTACTCGAGCGTACCTCTCACACGCCCACGGGCACACAGATTAGCCATCCACCACATGAGCAAAAAAATATGAGAGAAGCGGGTTAGGAGGCCCCGTGGCCAAGTGGTGGCGTGGAGGCATCATTGGTCACTTGGAGTCCGTCCGTGACTCACCAAGGGCACAATGGAATTAGTGCCATCCTCCCCGATGTGACAGCTTGCTCTGGCTAAATGGTGTAATCATCTACCCCTCCTCTCACAAACGTCCAACAGCGGATCCACACAAACGCACACACGCCTCCCTTTTGCCCTCCCCATACCAACTGGCACCGATAACATTGTCTTAAGCTATAAAAAAGATTTCTCGCTTCCCTCACATCCCTCCTCCCTCCATTGCGGTAATTATTGAATTAATGCAGATGGAGGGAGACATCTGCATGTTAAAGTGTTGGCCTCTCTCTTATGCACAGCAGATGTTCTGCTGTCATTTACTCAAATTATGCTGCATGGATACACGGAGGGAGCACGGGAGCTGGAGGGACAAAGTTACTTCCCAAGGCCACGTTGTCTCATGGTCGGCGTCAACGGCGGCCATATTCGTGTTGCACTTCTTCTTCAAGTAACCAGACATGCTCTTCTTCACTTGAGATGTCGTCTTCACAGTTGAGGGAACCAACTGTAGTTTGACATCGTACTTTTTTTTTTTCAATGTACAGCGAAACACAGTTTATCGTGTGGACTCATCCGTCCATCCATCCATCCATCCACTACTGTTTATCAGGGGTCGCGTCACGGGGGCAAGCCCATACTTCCCTCTCCCGAGCCACTTCTTCCAGCTCTTCCTGGGTGATCCCGAGGCGTTCCCAGGCCAGATGGATGACATAGTCTCTCCAGCGTGTCCTGGGTCGTCCCCGGGGCCTCCTGCTGGTGTGACATGCCCGGAACACCTCACTAGGGAGGTGTCCGGGAAACCTCCGAATCAGATGCCCAAACCACCTCATCTGGCTCCTCTTGACGTGGAGAAGCGGCTCGGCTCTGAACCCCTTCTGGATGACCGAGCTTCTCACCTTATCTTTAAAGGAGAGCCTGCGCCGATCGCTTTTCGCAGCAAGGCTCAAAAATAATAAATAAAGTTGACCTGAAAAGCAGAAGTCATCACAGGACAAGGCACCATGTCCTCTTGAAGATTATCCGTTGATTATTTTAAAGCCAGTTTGAGACGCGGAAGAGAGTCCATGTACAAGTGCGTCCCTGACCTTCTCCTTGGGATTATGCCCCAGGTTGGTTTGGCCTCGTATCTCCGGATTACGTTTGATAAAAAAAAACCCCAAAACATTCTTGTATTATTTTTTTTTCGGTGCTTATTGTATTAATACTGTCCGACGGTTCGCCCTCTCAAAGCTCAGTCCCTGGGCCTGCTTTAAAGTAATCTTCTTCCACTTGAGCTTTTAAAATGTTTTAGGGAGGCGGTCTGTCTCTGTGTTCTTTACTCCTTCATTTTTTCGTGCGCGCTTGCTTCAATCAGTTGATTAGGAATCCAAAATGAAGATGCAGATTTGCATATGATACTTGACACAACCAAAACATTTCAATGCTGACCTCATGGCATTATTTGTCTTTATGAGCTTCGATGTGACGCCTCCGTAACAGCGACAGACGCCCTCCATTGGTCGTCGAACGCCTCGCTCAGACATCTGCGTGGTCAAGAGAACACCTGACTTCACTTCCGCTTTCCCCTAGCTCAGTTTTCATTGCGCGTAAAAAGGAAATCAAGGCTTGGGGCTCCCAACCACCAAGTGTCAAGACTTCCTTTTAATAACCAAGCTCGTATTTAGTGCGCACACGAAAACAGTCATGAAGGAAGTAGCACCTTTACCGCGCTAACACAGTATTTTCTCTTTTTGGTTGATGGAAAAAAAGAAAAAAAAATTAGCATTCATGAGGCTAAACATTAGCGAGATCTAGCTAGGGGGCTATTCATGTTGATATTCTTTAGCTGATTCCTAATTTCTATCGAAGACCATAGAATTATGTTAGTATGCAGTGTCTCTCTCTCACACACACACACACACACACACACACACACACACACACACACACACACACACACAAAAACATCTTCCCGCTCCCCTACAGTATACCCAGTGGAGTCCGCGCAACTTCCTTCTATTCTCTAACCAAAAGCCTGCGAGCCAACAGATGCTTTCTCGTTATCGCAGCCAGTTATCACTCTTAACTCCTTCTGATGAGACTTTCCTTTGTGACCCAGATGTTAAGGAGTTCAATTTATCAGATGCACCGCAAGAGCAGACTGGCGGCGGGGAGGAGGTGGGATGAGTGAGCAATGAAAATATCCGCAGGCTTGAGAGATGAGATGTAATATGCCTTTTTTTTTTGTGTGTGTGTGTGTGTGTGTGTGTGTGTGTGTGTGTGTGTGTTTTGTTTTGTTTCTGGAGCAGCGGTAGCACAGTAAGGAGCTCAGCGTCTAAAGAGGCTTTGGTATAGGCGGGAAAGATGCGCCATATTACGGCGCGGACAGAAACCTGCTTGATTAATGGGTCAGGATAATCACCTCATCAAATCACTCTCACTTATTAAATCTTGTTTAATATCATAATGAGGGCCCTCCTGAGCTGCTTTGGTAAATTCCCACCCCTCCTCCTCCTTCTCTTCCTCGTCTCTGCCCGGCCCTTTCCGATTTAACAGGAAGAAGGGTGATGCCAAGCCATTCTATTCAACGGTTTTCTCATCTCAGGTTTACGTTTGCTCTACTCTGATAGCCACAAGGAATCGCGCGCACGCACACACACACACACACACACACACACAAAATGCTCTTTATCATAGCACAACAAGAGCTAGAAGCACTTCGAACCCGAGCCCGAGTGTGTTTATTCAATCTCTTATTTATGATAGATGACGCGCTAGATTGTATGATCATAAATCAAGAGTACGTGCGGTTCACGGCCTTCTTGAAGCGTGATAGCACTTGCCAAGACTTTGGTTCACTGGACTTTATGGAAACACTTGAGGTTGAAGCAATATCCAACCTGTCTCCTTTGCGGATGATTTGTGTCGTCCATCCATAGTATCCCAACATCGGCGTTACTTCTCGGATGGGGCTTTCATTTCCTTGACGTGACCTTCAGCAGCAATTCTGCTAACCAGATGATCATCCTCGGAAGAAAACAGCGCAGCGTTGTCAAATTTACCGTGTCCCATTTCTCACGGTCAACGGCTGTGACTGGGCACTGCTTTTCAAGAGACAGAAGAGCAGTTTTTCAATCCTGCTGGATTACCCAGAACATTTGTGATGTCGGATTTCGTTGAGGTTGGATTAGAGGACTCTCAAGTTTGGGTTTGACAATTACCCTAAAGATGCGTTGATTGATTTTCTTGCGAGTGCTTTGTTCAAGACGAGCGGTGGGGAGGGGCTAGCCAAGAAAATGTAGGACAAGCGTCTGCGTATGCCGTGAACTGGTCACCACTGAATCACATTTCAGGATTACTTGCAGTTTTACGAACTTGATGGATTTTGGGCTATGGGCTATCCATCCATCCTTTGACTCAGTTACAGTCCACACTTGTCACCAAGGCCATCGTACCCTGATGGTGCTTTTCAAGTTGAGGGTTGTCTGAAGCTTCACCCCAAATTCGGGGAAGGACGAATGGATTTACGATCTCTTCTGTTCGATAACTTGGCAAGGATGCCGCTAACGGCTCCCACCACCGAGCAAACTCACCCTATGGCTGAAATCAAGCCTTCGTCATCCCTGAAGACCGGCACTCGGTGGCAACAAATGGCTCAAGGTGACCACTCTAGGGTTTGCATCTTCCCCCCCTGACCCCCCTCCGAGTGCCTCCCATTTTTGTTGCCTTTATCACCGAGCAGCTGTCGTGTACCTGGACCTCACGAGTGGCGCCTGCGTCGGCACACACACACACACACACACACACACAAAATGCTCTTTATCATAGCACAACAAGAGCTAGAAGCACTTCGAACCCGAGCCCGAGTGTGTTTATTCAATCTCTTATTTATGATAGATGACGCGCTAGATTGTATGATCATAAATCAAGAGTACGTGCGGTTCACGGCCTTCTTGAAGCGTAATAGCACTTGCCAAGACTTTGGTTCACTGGACTTTATGGAAACACTTGAGGTTGAAGCAATATCCAACCTGTCTCCTTTGCGGATGATTTGTGTCGTCCATCCATAGTATCCCAACATCGGCGTTACTTCTCGGATGGGGCTTTCATTTCCTTGACGTGACCTTCAGCAGCAATTCTGCTAACCAGATGATCATCCTCGGAAGAAAACAGCGCAGCGTTGTCAAATTTACCGTGTCCCATTTCTCACGGTCAACGGCTGTGACTGGGCACTGCTTTTCAAGAGACAGAAGAGCAGTTTTTCAATCCTGCTGGATTACCCAGAACATTTGTGATGTCGGATTTCGTTGAGGTTGGATTAGAGGACTCTCAAGTTTGGGTTTGACAATTACCCTAAAGATGCATTGATTGATTTTCTTGCGAGTGCTTTGTTCAAGACGAGCGGTGGGGAGGGGCTAGCCAAGAAAATGTAGGACAAGCGTCTGCGTATGCCGTGAACTGGTCACCACTGAATCACATTTCAGGATTACTTGCAGTTTTACGAACTTGATGGATTTTGGGCTATGGGCTATCCATCCATCCTTTGACTCAGTTACAGTCCACACTTGTCACCAAGGCCATCGTACCCTGATGGTGCTTTTCAAGTTGAGGGTTGTCTGAAGCTTCACCCCAAATTCGGGGAAGGACGAATGGATTTACGATCTCTTCTGTTCGATAACTTGGCAAGGATGCCGCTAACGGCTCCCACCACCGAGCAAACTCACCCTATGGCTGAAATCAAGCCTTCGTCATCCCTGAAGACCGGCACTCGGTGGCAACAAATGGCTCAAGGTGACCACTCTAGGGTTTGCATCTTCCCCCCCTGACCCCCCTCCGAGTGCCTCCCATTTTTGTTGCCTTTATCACCGAGCAGCTGTCGTGTACCTGGACCTCACGAGTGGCGCCTGCGTCGGGTATCTTGGCAGGCCGTCTCCCCTGAGGCTTTGGATACCGGCGTGAATCAATTCTTCAAGATGACTGTCTGCATGCCGTGTTCCATGGACAAGCCCTGAGTGAAGGGCTTAAGGGGCTCTGGAACTGGAATGCTCTTTGATGGAACTGGCCGGAGAATGAGGAGGGAGGGGAGGAAAGGAAAATACAGGGGTGGGGGTTGGGGGGGGGGGAGATGGTCCTTTTGTTGTGCCAAGGAATGCTCTTGACGGAGATAACGGGGCATTGTTTGTATGCCCGTGAACTCTTTTCGGACTTGGGGTATTAGAGATGATCTGCCGCCCCGGGGCCGACGATCATCTTAGTGTCTTGGCTATTTTTGCCCAGCCTCAAGTATCTCGTTGCAGTTAACCCGCGATGAAAACCTCCGGAGATGCGACATGTGCGGGGAGCTTAGCGCCAAGGTGAGAAGATCGGGGGCAGTTGTCGTGCGTCTGAGAGGAGACGCTGTCACAAACTGGGGGGATTGATTTGCAGTGAGCAGGAAACGGTCCATCTACCTGATTTCCGCTAACTCATTCACTCCCAAAGACGTTTTTAAACGTCTTTTCAGACTTGGTCTAGAATTGGCTGGTACTGAATGAACTTTAAGGAACCCGAGACAGTGAAGATCCTAAAGCATGACAAAAAGCCCAATTGACAGCACAAAGCTAACCTCCCTCACATTGCGTCCCTCCCTTCTTTCTTCACACATCATATTTGAAAAACAATGCCCACCCCGCCTCCTTTTCCACCCCACCTTGGAGAAGGCGGGTTTATTAATAGTTCAGAGCTGAGTGCTCGGGGCGAGCAGGATGAGAAGGTTAAGAAGGAGTGGAGTTAGTGGCGCGAGCCCGGCTGCCGCAGCCATGGCGGTAGCGGCGTCTTTTTTGGAGAATGAGCCTTGCGCTCATCCCATGTCTGTATCCATTTCATGACAAATGAAATACCACAAGCCCCAGCCAGAAACAATGGCTTGTTTGGCTGGCTGGAGGCCCCATGGGGGCGGGGGCGGGAGGTTGTAAGACTGGCTTCCAGCCCCTGCAGCTGTCCCGGTTGTCACTCCTTGTCTTAAGGCTCACGCCTGACTCAACGCTCTCCGGGCCGCGGATCAAGGGGATGTGTGTCGGCACAAGTGTTTGCGGATGTGCGCGAATGGCTGGCTGGCGCGCACATCCGCAAAGTCCCCGAGAGATACGGCAAGGCGATTCTCCGCACTTAGCGGCATCTGCAAGAAAAAAAAAAAAAAAAAACAGCCCCAGACACAAAAGGCAAGGCTGTTAAGAGCGCTTTCGTTGACTCCAGGCATGAGGTCATCTGCCTTGGTTTAGCAGCCTTTGTCCCACCGCCTGATTGACAAGGAAGGGTGTGATGTCAGTGACAATTGTGGGGTCGCAGAGATCCGCGCAGGGCGGATATGTCGCCGGTAAAAATATATTCATGATTATTAGCTGAGGTTGATTTCAAGCCGTGCACTTGCGAGTGTCTCCTTTCTTTTGATGATGATGCTCTTTGCTCATTTTCATCCCAAATTATTATGTCCTTTTGTTGTGCTGTTTATATTTTAGTCAGAAGGTAGATTTTGGAACGGATTAGGGCATTTACATGGGAAACGCGTCTCTACTTACAACATTTTTGAGTTAAGAAATTTCTTCCGGAATCAATTAATTTCATAAGTAGAGGTACCACTGTATCTGTACAGAAATGTCAATTGCATCCGAACGCATTCCCATCCGAGCCCGTTCACAGTTCCCAACCTCCTCCTTTGAGTGCGACTCTTTTAATCTGTTCTGCATAACAGGTGGTAAAACTTTAATACTCGGCCTTGCCCGCCTTTGTATGCGTGTGAAGGGGCTGAAGGAGGAGGACAAATCTCTTCCTGTCTCCCCTTTTTTTGTTTTTTGTCCACCCATTATGTCTCCGAGATTAGCCTTTGCTCAAATGCCTTCTGTTCAACTAAAGTAATTAAAACATTCGAATTATGGGATTATGAACTGCTTGCGAATTAATCCAGTCCTCAATGCCCCCCGACCACCTTGCCAAATGGGTCAATAGGAAATATAATGGGCCTCTGTGATTTCTGATTCGGGGGGCCGATGGAAGAGGCAAAGAATGCCAATAATGGCTATTAAAAGCGAGAGTGTCCTGGAGGGAGCCGTGGAAAGAGAGACACAAATCCCAGACCAGCTTTGCCCCGAGTGCCATCTGTCTTGGACCCACTAGACTCGGGTTTTAGTGGAGCGGAAGCCAAAACGAGTTTCACTTTCTATCTTAAGTTTCTCGCGACAAGATGCACAGCCCAGCACAGCACTATTTATATACAATATCCAAGTGTGTTGCAGGTGTTTTTCCCCCGAGGCCAGTGATCAAAAAAAAAAAAAAAAACATCACTTAGGTTCACTTTTAGGCTCAGGGTCTGTTGTATTTTTCATGCTTAAATTCAGGGAAAGTGCCCAATCATGTCGCCTGTTTGTGTAAGTATGTGTGTGTTCATTAGTGGCTTTTTTTTTTTTTTTTTGGTTTGTTTGTGTGGCAAACAAGAGATCCAAGTTGACACAGTGACAGTTCCTCGCCGAGCGACAGAGGGGCCCTGCCATCCAACAACAGAGGCTTTGTCGAGCTGCTCCTCTTGGCTTGTTATGGACTTCCTTCTCTCTCTGTCTCTCTCTCGCTTTCTCTCTTGCCCTCTTTCGCTCCCTGTTTTGAGCGAGTCCAATTCTTGTCTGAAGTCTTAATTTGGGGCGCTGGCCAGTGGGGAGATGGAAGAGAGGCAAGGGGACCGAGGGATGGAAGAAGAGAGCAGAGAGGAGGTGCAAAGGCGGCGATGGCTGCAGACGGACGGCCCCTTTGTTCCTCCTTTCCCAGGCTCCTCTCTTGAGCCTCCGTGGCTCCAGTTGCATCGGAGCCTTCCATCCCTGAGAGAGAGAGGGAAATCTGTCCAGCTGGAATCTTTCAATTCCGCGAACCAAACACGCACTCGCCGCAGAAGTGAGCACGAAAAGAAAGAACGAGGTGATAGATGAACGAGGAGGGACGAGAAGAGACACAAAAAAATCAGACATTTGGGCTAAGATACACATGTTGACCACTAGGTGTCCACTGCTGCCAGGCAGCCTGTGCCAGTGGCTCCGCTGCGGAACACCACAGCGGCTTCTTAGACATCCATATCAAACAGGATGTTAATTGCAAACGCGCGGGAGCGCTCCATCTGGTTTGTTTTTGATAGATGTACCCCACCGATTAAGGACTTACAAATTTTCCGTCTTTAAATCATTATTGTGGAGCGCTGGGTAGGTAGCATGTAGTGCCAAGGTGACCGAATCCGGGTCATCTGTCAGCATCCTGGTCAAGAAAACCGTCTGGAAATGAAGATGAGTGTTTTATTTGCGAGGGAAATTGGGCCCCACATATTGGTGTCCCACCTGGAAGCAAACCGGGGACCGTTTCGATGTGTGGGTGTGAACCGCTTTATCACCATGATGTATTGAGCAACTTTGAGACCCCAGTTGTTACGTGGTACCCTTTGGGTTAGAGTTTTGGTCAGTGATTTTGGAGATATCTCTTGGAGTAGGATTTGGTTGTTTCCTTTGGGGTGAAAGTTTTACCCAGCATCCCTTGCGTGAGGTGGTGAACGTCGACTTAGGGCGTTGCTCTACGAGAACAGCTAAGCTAGCCTAGCCGAGACAACAGCTAAGCTAGTTGAGATGACACGACGCTCGAGGTCGGACGGACACGCTCTTTTGTAATCTGTGTTTTTCCTTTTTCCTTTTTCTGTCCACATATATATCTTTCTACTACAACACTCGTCTCGTCCATGTCGTCTTTTTTCGTTCCACTGGGGTTTAGCAAGTGTGATTATAAAGAGACGAAAATCTCTTTCCACATTTCAAATGGCAGCAAAACTAGCAACCGACGTTTGGCCGCACATTAAAACTAGTTTCAGATCCCCGCTCACTTGCCCGCGCAAGTTCGGCATGTTTGGCCTCGTCGCTTGGTGTGTGGTGGTCCTTAGAAGTCCGGGTTCTGGGTTTCAAGTCCTAGTATCAGGTGGCACCCCCAAGGGTTAGGGTTCGGGCGGTAGTTACGGTGAGGTGGCATCTTGAGAGTGGGGGTTTGGTTTATGGGCTTATGTGGTACCACTGCTAGGAAAAGCTTACTTCCAGGAAATAAGTACTCAATAGTCTTCCTGTTGTGAGATGGCAGTACAGCTACCACCACTAATACAACTCCTACCACAGTATTACTTTTAGTCCTTCATCGTGACGCGTTACATAAAAGTACTCCTGAGACACGATGCGGGCACTCTGTGGCGAATCGAAAAATGTTCTTGAACCTGAGCATGTGATAAGTGACTGCCGGGGAAGGCGGGGTTGGCGTCAGCGGTGGCGGTGGGGGGGGGACCTTGGGGACCGTGTCAACGTTTTCTGTGCCGGAGCAGGGACAAACATTGGGCAAACATTGGGAAAGGCTGGTAGCCTTTTGAGATAGTCGGCTGTTGATCTAAGACTGAGAAGCTAAAGTCCGCTATCTCCCGTCCGATACAACAGCCAAGGTCTTGCTGACACACAGTCACAGAACAAACACGGATACCTGAAGACAATGACCTTTGAACCGCCCCCGCCGCGGAACAAAACAGGAAGCGGGGAAAGTGACTCCGGGCCACTTCCTCCCCCCTGCGGGGCCAAGAAATGAATCAGGTGGAATGATTGTTAGTCCACGAGTAATAAAAGCCGCGCAAGTGTGCACACATTGTCCAGGAGTGGGTAGCACAGATGTGGTATGTGCGTACGAACGCGTTAGCCCGCGCGTGCGCGGGCGTGAGCGTATAAGGCAAAGAGAGGGAGTCTTCAGATGTAGCGACAGATGGTATTTGATTACAGAGCAGACGGTCGGTGTTGTACAAAGATGCTGTCTCAGCCCCAACCTAAGGAGCCGCTTTAGCCTCCGGTGAAGGCAAAAGCGGAGGGGGAGGCAGGTGGAGGACAAGAGGGAAAAGGAAACAAAAAAAAAAAAAAGAAAAGACTCAAAAGCAAAGAGCGAAGCAAAGACACACAAAAGAAGCAACTCCAAAAATGAGCATCAAAGCAAAAAAAAAAAAAAAAAAGACTAAAAGCGGTCGGACAAGAACAAAAGGAAAGAAAAGGAACCAGAAAAGCGGGCCGACGTGGTGGAAAGTACAATAAGGTCGTGATGAGTAAACCGGTAAATGATGCACAGAAATAGATGTCTTACAAATGAGAACCGTGAGCAAAAAATATTTTGGGGGAAAAAGGATAACAAATATTTTGGGATACACTTTCTTGTGCTACCGAATTCAACCTTAAAAAGTCCCGAAATACAAATCCATAAGATTTTAGCCACCTTATTTTGCAAAAAGAGCTCATGAAAAATTCGTGAAGTGACAAGAGGTTTTCAGCCGGTTTGTTTCGCTTCAAGAGAATATTCGAAACACCCGTCACGTTTTGTTGATTGCTCTCTGGCTTTCATCGACGGACAGTGTCGCTGTGTTTGTGCGCGTGTATGCTTTGTTGTGATGATGATGATGAATTGAGCTCGTCCAACGTGGCCTCCGTCTTTCACGGCGCAGCCAGAAATGCTATCGCGAGTGAGTGACTTTGCGTCATCGACGAATTGGAAAATAATCGGGTGCTCCCAACACGGAGCAAAATTTCAAGTGAGAAAATGAAATACAATCTCAGGGGAAAAAAACCCCAAAAAAAAAACAAAACCTCACCACCCAACCCGGATGTCAGTTTTTTTCCTTTTTATTTCCATTTTTTTGAACTCATTTTTCACAAGCTTTGCATATACACTGCACATACATTCAGTTCAGAGAGGGTGAAGAAGGCACAAAAGGCAATTTGACTACTGGTTGTGTTTGGACCGCGACAAAGCAATTAAGAAGGGTGTGGAAGGGGCTGGGGGGGCGGGGTCGGTGAAAAAAAAAAAAGAAGATTCTCAGGAGAAAACACCAAACGACTTCAAACTCATTTTGGGCTTCCGAGCCTATCTTCGGCCCCCGTCGGGAAACGAAAGAAAAACAGTTTGAAAATGTCCAGTTAGCTGCCAAGACCCTTCCCATGTTTATATATATTTTTTAAAATTCACTTTTAGGTTGGATTAAATTAAAAAAAAAAAAAAAAAAGTTTGATCTACTTAATGAGATGCAATCCAGCCTTCCCTGGTTGAAAAAAAAAACAACATTGAATAAATTAGGATAAATTAAACCAATAAATTACACACAATCTGCAGGACATAATTCACATGCGCGCCCCCCCCCCACCCCCTCCCAGAACGTTGCTAAATTATACAAAGGCGGCATCTCTCACTTTATAAGTCCACCTCATGGATATTTACATAAGAAATGTGAGTAATAATAATAATCATAATGATGATAATAATAATAGAAAGATTAACTAGTGAAAGCATAAAGGTGGTGGTTGGGGGGGGGGGGTGACCAAAATCCTTTTCAAGCAGGTCAGCAAACGGATCAGAGGAAATGATGGCGACACGCACGCACGCACGCACGTCGCCAGCGCTTAATGAGAGTCATTTACA
>NW_017805409.1:1087661-1089318 GCF_001891065.2 Hippocampus comes
CTCATAATCGGCCTTTTCTCTTGCACTCGCGCACACACGCACGCACACACACGCAAAATGCAAAGCACTCCGAAAAAAATTCCACAAAAGCACAACAACTTTTTCCCCGCCTGTTTGAACCCGGTCGAGGAAAAAAAAAAAATGGTATAAAATCAAGCCTCTTCTGTATAAACGTGTCCCCCTCCCATGACACGGGTGGTCCTCGTATTGACAAGCCCCCCCTCCCAGCCCCCCGTTGTTGTTTTTCGACGCCCTATACAAAGCCTGCTTACTGTCTTCGGGGCTTCTCTCGGCTTCAACTGAAATCAACGGATGCTGGTGCAACTTGAGGGGCACTGCCCCCCCCCCCCTGAATAAAGGCATGGAACACAATTTTTTTTTTTTTGAAAGTCTGACCACCCCATGTTTTTCTACCCCATTTGATTGACCATAGAAAAACTGTACATCTATTCTTTTTTCTTTTTCTTTTTTTTTTTTAATCTAAACAATATTTACAGCTGCAAAACATTTTCATCTGAAAATGGGATTCCGAGTTTATTTTTCCGTTATTTAGTCATTACATTACTGTATTTATCTCCCCACCGCCCCCCCCAGACCTAAAAAAAAAAAAAAAAAAAGGAGAAAGAAGTGCATAAATCGACAACTAATCATTCCTAATCTATAAGCAACTCACTGAACTGGAACAGAGAATTAAACAAAGTCGTTACGAAAAACAACTTGCGTCCTCGACGAATTTTCACTACAGTATATATACTGTATATATTTCCCCATAGATTTATACTGTACAATACTTTAGAAAAAAAAAAGACTAAATATGTAATTTTATCATGTCACGACAAAATTCAAGCAAAATCGTTTTTTTAGTGGCTGAACCTCTTCAGGGCTTTTTAAAGGAGGCGCCAGGAAGCGCCAGGGCGTGGAACTAAATTCACTAGAGTATCCTTTCCTTTTTCCTTTTGTTAGTGGCACTTTCTAGCCCTCGGCTGCTGCTTTGAGACGTTTTGGGCCGAGCCCATCGCTCAGTGAGAAATACGTCCGGCTCACTCTCTCAGGCCCGCCGATCTTAAGAAGAACGCCGTCTGGGGAGATAATGAAGGGAGTTGCTCACGTTCTTTCTCTGCCTCCTTTTGTTCCGGCTCGAAAAAGTCGGCAGGTTAAGCAACCCCTTTTGATCTTTTGTCATTTCTGCAGACGCGTTGGGGGCCCGCGTGGCCAAGGTGTGTGACACCTGCGGGCAAACGTTAACATCCAAGGGCCGTGTCCGTACACGAGTCGTTTTCTAAACAATACATAGATCTGCATTGTAAAAAATAAAATCTAATAAAAAATGGCGAAGCGACAGGTAACACTTTCCCAGAACCGTAAGGCGTCCGAACTGGAAGAAAGTCACTTCCGGAAAATGCAGGAAAAAGAGGATTCGTACGTGTGATCCCGTTTGAATATAAAGTTCCAAAACCATCAATGAAAGACGGCATTGAGCTTTATTAAGCTAATCTCATACAAAATATTTTTTTTGTTTTGTGTTTCCCGTGCCCTTACACCTCCAAAAACAATGGAAAAAAAATGCAGCTTTTTAAAAAAAATTTTTTTTTTTTAAATCTTCATTTCATCATTCCACAAACGGAGTCATGGTCAGTCTCTGCTGCTGTCAATGCAA
>NW_017805409.1:1089580-1091137 GCF_001891065.2 Hippocampus comes
GGCTGTCAAACACTTGCCAAACCAAAGCGATACTTCAGGTCACCCGAGCCAATCGGAATCCTGAAAATTATTCACGATGCGGATCCTTTAAAAAAAAAAACAAACAAAAAAAAAAACCTGTTTCTGGCCTCACCACATTCGTTCTACATCATCTGCTCGTCTATTCCGCAGTGGCCGAAACAGCGACAGAGGTCCGGAGTGGAAGATTTTGGATGTTGCGCATCGCCCCTCGCGGCCCAGCCTTTTGTCTGCGCTCTTTGTAGTCGCCGAGATCTCCCGCGTCTACCCCTGGGGTAGCGCGCTCACCTCCGACCTCATATTGTTCCTTCCCCAGTGGAGCTGGATCACATAAATGCAGGTGAGCGTCGCAGCGGGATTGGGGGGCGGGGGGGAGGGGGGCATTAATGACCCTGCTTTTTAATTATTATTATTTTTTTTTTTGTGACTCTTCAATTATCCATTGTATCCGCAACGCTGTGCTTCACTATTCACCATATATTCAAGTATCGGCTGCTATCGAGATCATATCATCATGCCGTTTGACAACAAAAATGAAATACAAAATGCCGGCATACTTTTGCGCCTCTTGGTGGAAAATAGTGCTAGTATTGAAAAAAAAAAAAAAACGGCACTCGTGTACAGTAACCAGCAGAAAGATCCATACAATTTCAGCCATGTAAAGGTGGCCCGGGGGGGTGAAAAAAAAAAAATCTGCTTCATCACAGTCTCACTGGCCCAGTGCAGGAAACTTTATTAATGTTAAAAAAAAAAAAAAATTAAAAATCAATATATACCGCTCCAGACTAAAATCCCCAACAACCAAAATTCCAAAGAAATAATTTTCAGTGATCGACACAAAAATTTGAATCTTCCACAATCTAAACTCTTTTTCAATTCTCTTTATAGGAATAATTTATTATTTTGATTTTTTTAAATTTTTTTTTTTTTTTTTTTTTTTTTTTAAGAGGGGACAAACAAATCTTCAAGTGCCAACCTTCAGCAAGCGGTGGTGACAAATAATAAAATCATCATACACAACAGATGTAATCAATAATAATAATAATAATAATAATAATAATAATAATGTACACCCGATAAACACAATGCCCTACTTGCTCGGAAAAAAAAACAAAAAAAAAAACACTTCAAAACAGAGTATAGAGGTCAGTATTTGAAACCAGTCCAGACTTGCACCACTACGTCCAGTCGAGCTCCTCACTCTCTTTGTGCAGCACGGTCGGTCTATGGGGAGGGGGTGTTTTTTTTTTTTTTTGGGGGGGGGGGGTCAGTTCATTGGATTAGGACCCCCAAGTGGACCGCGATTTTGGAATCTCCACGGAACCCGGCCTGTTTACTTCATCACACACACGGTCCCAAAAATCAGCCCAAAAAGTGATTCCAATTTTCAGTTCATCAAGGAAAAAAACAAAACAAACAAAAAAAAAAAACACAAAGCAACAACAACCGCAACACAAGAGCTAGGAACGGACGCCGAGGCTTCAAATTCGGGAATGCTACTTCATAACTCATACGTTCACAAAAGAAAAAAGGAAAAAA
>NW_017805409.1:1091213-1103514 GCF_001891065.2 Hippocampus comes
GGGGGGGGAGGGGCGAACGTAAGTGAATAGTGTTGAAGCGGTAAAGGGAAGAAGATGGAATCGCTTTACTCGTGTAGAAGCTCCTGGAGGCAGTTGGGCGACTTGAAGATGTCGGGCACCTCGCTGTCCAGCTTGCAGATCACTTTGTAGATGGCCTTCTTCCACGAAGGGTCCACGTCTTTGCCCGCCACGATGGCGTTGAAAAACTCCCGCAGCGTGATCTCTGCCACTTCCAGGAAGCGATCCGGGACCTGCGAAGTCATACAGATTGCCACAGATGCTCAATACGGGGTCTCCTCGGGCTGTGGCGATTCAAGATTTGGTGTTCGGATAGCCCGCTGAAAATTGAAGAATCGATTTTTTTGATCATGTCTTACGGGAAATTATCGTCTTTTCTTTTCTAGATTTATTAGAAAGTGAATATGGGACAAAAGTGACATAAGAACCACCGTGGCAATTTGTCCGGCTGAAACGGCACTTTTGATGGGGCACGTTAAATCGACGGATAGGCAGGAAAACGAAAAAGCGCCGTCAGTTCTGCTGTTGTGATTTGCCGTTGTAGAAATAAAATACAGCTCAAGTGAATTCAGTTCAATTCATTTTCTTGTCTCGGATCTCATTGGCTATTGTTTTTGGCAAGCGGCCTTGTCACTGCTGCTTTATCCGCACAATTACACCGATCCGATCTTAGCGTATGATAAAACCATAAATCTTCCATCCTGCCGACTCGACTTCCTTAAAAGCCAGTCGAAGCTTCCACCTGAGAACAGCTACTTCTTGCAAATGTTCTCACAACGCCCACGTCCCTCCGCAGCGTGACATCTTTATGTCTCGCTGTAAAAAAATAAATAAATAGAATAAAATACAACCTGTAGGTGGACTCACACTGTACTGAAGGAGAAGTACAGATACTTGTGTCAAAAAAGACTCTCGTAAAAGATCTGATTCAACGTTTGACTCTGAATGTCTTCATTACAAACACACGTTTCTTGTATTAACTTAGCACCACACTTTTTTTTTTTTTTCCCCTCGTACTTTTGAATATTTGCCGTCATCCAGGTCATTGTATTCTTCTCGGGCTCTTGAATAAATCGCAAGTGAGCCGTTCTGGAATTCTTGTAAGATCCTTCGCCTCTTGACATTTCAACATAACGTTATGTCTCACTTTCGAACCCGTTACCGGCGTCACTGTTTATGTCTCTCTCTCTCAAAAAAAAAAAAAAAAAAAAAAACACACACACAACCCGTGACCAAAAAAAGACAAGAGGCGCAAGTGTCACAGAGGTGCCGGCGAAAGAGGAAGTACGAAATGCTTTCGGAACCGGGAGACACGGCCGGGGCCCTTTAGCGGTCCCTGACAGCGGCGCTCAGCCACACCACGCCTGGCAAGGCTCCGCGACACCTTCCTGCCAGCCAACACGCTGTCACATGCGCCCGCACAAGCGCACACACCTCCTTGTGCCAAGGAGATGACACATCCTGTACGGCGATAGAGGCGACATATTGCACGCTCATACGCCCGCCCGGCCGCGGTTTGGCTCCGTCTCCTTCCTCCTGACCGGAGCGTCAGGGCGACGCAGCCTTCAGGGGTCACCTGCTCGGATAATGCTGACTGTCTCCCCGGCCCACCTCGCTTAGCGCATACACAGGCACACACACACACACAAGCCGCGGTCGGATGTGTAAAAGTACAAGTACTTCATTATCATTATAGTCAACAATTGTACCTTTAGCTGTGTCGGTAGCTTAAAATGACAAGAGCACATGAAACTGAAGAAAAAAAATTCTCTCTCTCTAATGTGGAAATACAAACAGATAAGGTTCGTTTTCAGTCATCATTAGCTGAAAAACATTTTTTTTGGGGCGGGGGGGGATTTCTCGGTTTACTTTAAGTAGGGGAACGCGTTTTCGTACTGTAACATGAATGCTGTTAGCTAGCTTAATAGCATGCTACCAGCAACTTCATTTTTGTTCCTGGCCCACCTGGCTTAGCGCATACACACGCACACACACACAAGCCGCGGTAGGATGTGTCAAAGTACAACTACTTCATTATCATTATAGTCAACAATTGTACCTTTAGCTGTGTCGGTAGCTTAAAATGACAAGAGCACATGAAACTGAAGAAAAAAAATTCTCTCTCTCTAATGTGGAAATACAAACAGATAAGGTTCGTTTTCAGTCATCATTAGCTGAAAAGCATTTTTTGGGGGGCGGGGGGGATTTCTCGGTTTTACTTTAAGTAGGGGAACACGTTTTCATACTGTAACTTGAATGCTGTTAGCTAGCTTAATAGCATGTTACAAGCAACTTCATTTTTGTTCTCGGTATGAGAACTATGCTAGTCACTAACGTATTTTATGTTAAAATGGGTTTATAAAATTGCTATAATTGACAGTAGAAATTCATTTTTCCTTTTGTGGTGAAGTACATTTCACTTTTTTTGTAATTTAACTTCGACACCTGTGTTGAATCCGTGCTAATTTTACCGTTTTTTTTTTTTTGTTTTTTTTTTTTTTTAAACACAAGTATCTGTACTTTGACTTAAGCGCAGAATGTGACTACTTTTGCCACCTCTGCACTCAATACAGCAGAATACGTTACAGTGCCCCCCTGCTCCTCCAGTGTCCTGCAGATACTCATCAGGAGTGTCAGGACACAGCAAGGTTAGCGGCCATAGGAACACACACACACGCGCGCGCACACACACACACACACACCCACTCACACGCTGAAGCAGTCATGCCTTTTCGCACATCACACACATGGGACGACAATCTGCTCCCCGCGCCCCCCCTCCATGTGATGAATGGAGGCTACGAAGCCCGTTAGCCCGTGCCTGTGTACAATGTGTACGCATCAGTGTGAAAGGTGAGTTGTGAATAAGAAGTCCTCCCTGCCCCTCCCCCTGTATAAAAATCCCACTATAACAGTTTGTTTTGGTGGCGTTGGGTGACGACGACCCTGCGCCCAGGAGTGCCGCATTACTAAGAATATTGCCGCATGGAATTTCTCCTGACGTTTTGACTATAAAAGGACAGTAAAACGCTGACTACAAGGAGAATGCAATGTCAAGGAGAAAAGGGTATTGGTATTTTAGATCCTCTTGACGAAGGGAGGTGTCGGCGTGGGGGTCGGTAGTAGCGATGGCGAGGGACGGAGGGGCTGCGAAGAGTCTGAGGACAGAGGGACCGATGTGACAAAACAATTATTCTTGTCCAATGGTTTATTATTTTTTTTTGTGTGTGTGATGTGGGCAAGCTTTAACAGTGTTATGGCACCAATCATCGATCACTCAAAGTATGTCTACTGCAAGGGTCACCGACCTTTTTGAAACTGAGAGCTATTTCTTGGCTACTGATTAATGAGAAGGGCCGCCGGTTTGATCCTGTCATGATCCTGTCCCGTTTTGTTTCCCAGTGTCTGTCAGGGGTGGAGGGCGTTCCCTCATGAGCACAACCTGACACTAATCGGGCCTTGTTATGAGCTGCCTATCTATACTCTGCTTCATAGACAACTGACTGTCGGATTATTAGCCTTGCTCACGACAGTGTCCAAGTGCTTGCTTTTTTTTTTTTTTTTTTTAGATGTTCCTCGCTATTTTTGCCTCGTAGCTTTTGCCTCGTTTGTTCATATTTTGGTTCTCGTAAATATTCCTTGTTGTGTATTCTTGCTTTGTGTTCATCGCGTATTGGATTGTCTTGTCCGTTTAGTTGACAAGCAATTTACGTTTTCTCACAATAATCATCAACAAGAAAAGTATAACGAATCCAATCTTCCTAGTCTTTATTAATACCAATTCTAAAAAATTTCGGTTCTTCACAACGTGAACAAAATTGATGACCCGGTCTTCTTTCTCATCTCTCTGCCCTTTAAATACTCCTGATCTTATCTAGTTGAATGTTCAAAATGGCCAGCAAGTGTCAACAGACTTCACAATGCGGTCCAATTCGAAAATCAAAAATTCAAACAAAATCTTTGTAAGGGAGTCATGGGCCTCCGGACGTCGAGTCTTAACTGTTTGTTTGCAACCCTCGTCATGCAGCCCCCTCTTCCCCTTTCCCCTTCATCACTCTCTCTTGGGTCAGCTGTTGGGCTTTTGTTCCAGAGGCATTGTGGGGGATTATCCGGTGTGGCCGCTTCATTCGCTCTGCTGTCCGCTAAATGGGGCCAATCGCGTGGCACACAATCCTTCATACATATTTCATAGGGCTTTTTAACAAGTTCTCAGCAGAGCCCAAAATTAAAGGACAGATGCACAAAGCGGGAAGGAGACGAAAAGGCAAACAAGGTAACTGAGAGTACAAAGTCTTTTCTTTTTCTTGTCCTTATGTTGCCTTCAAATAAAAATCGAACCGGCAATGCATATAAGAGAGTATTTTAGTTACACTACAGCGCTGTCCCGCGGGGACCTTCAGGGTCCTTTCGTCGGATCGAAAACTTTATCTTATCAGGTTACAGAACCGAAGAAACATGCACGTTTGCAGGTACACTGCCAAATGGAGTACCGGAACAGAAATACATTGCCCCCCCCCCCCACCCCTCATGGTACAACCTCCATGAATTGTCGGACCCCTGGGTCAATTGTTTGTTCTCTCGAACCAAAACGGGATTCCCGTACTGTATCATTCTGTCAAGAGTTTAAAAGCGGTACATTAGCGGTCCGCCACCCCACTGACAAGCTGTTGTAGCCACAAAATGCAATAAAGTCCGTTTTTTTGGCGACAATCTGAATGAAGCTGTCCGTTTCTGTCTGAGGCCTGTGCCTTATAGTCTGCAGTTTCTTTGGCTAGAAAGAACACAGAAAGACCAAAATAATCAATTGCCAAGTTTAGTTCATATTGTATGCCCCTGTCCACAAGTCCACAGAAGCAGTCCCCTTTTAAATTCAGTACCACCCAATTCTAGACCAAGTCTGAAAAGACGTTTAAGAACGTCTTTGGGAGTGAATGAGTTAAGGGAACCACCCCAAACTTAAGCACTAAGACTAACCAACTGATGCCGTCCACCGTAATCCATGGCCAGAGCATGTTGTCCGTAGTCCCTTTTGATCAATTGCCAGGTCCAGCTATGGTTGTAGGCCACACCGTAACAATACGACTCGAGAGGATCTTTGTAGCTGGACCTTGTTGGGTAAATACCAATCAAGGGAAAAGAATGGCGGGCAAGATAGATGAAAGGAAAAAGAGGGGTCTTCTCCGACCAGGCAGTTAATCACTCTCATTCACCGGCTCTTTCCCCCCCTCTACCTCCTCTCCTCTCTCTCGTGACAGGTTGCTTTGAGACACAAGGATAAGCTCTTTTTTTTTTCAGAGAAAGGGAATCGGATTTCCTGCTTTTTGATGAGATAATAAAATATGACGGCGGACAATAGGAGCCTGTGGACGGCTTGCTGGGAGCTATTCACTCCAGCCGCGGCACTCTGTCTTAAGACTGCTTAGACAAACGTTTCGAAAGGGAGCCAGGGGCCCGAAAGCCTTCATGCTGGGGCTACTGTTACACACCCGGCGTGTGTGTGTGTGTGTGTGTGTGTGTGTGTGTGTGTGTGTGTGTGTGTGTGTGTGAGTGACTATCTTTCGGCATAGCCTGAGAAATCTCCTCTCTCTTTGGTGACTCAGGGTTGGATGTTTGTTTGCTCAACGTGTTTCTCCCCCTTGCTTTTGGGAACTGTCAGGAGATGTATTGCACCTTCTATTTGCACAGCATTGGCCAAACAAGACAAGACCCTGGAAGATAAGGCCGTGCTGGTATACGTGAGTGTTTGTGTACTGTATAGCCTTGAAGGATGAAATGCAGGGACATGACACAGACCCTGGTGATGGCCGGCCAGGTTAATTCCTAACCCTAACTCCGGCTGGGAATACTCACGCTTCCCATGGCTTTTTTTCTCGCTGTATGTTCGTAAATTCTGGAGGGACTGATCAGTGACTTAGCATTTGTATTGGTAACGTAGGTCTGCTGTGCGGGGAAACATTTCGAAACATCCTAAAAATGCTATGAACTTTTTGAAGCCACGCAACCATGTTCAACGTGCTGACCAAGACCGAGTGATAGCGAAATCGTTATTAGTTAACTCCATGCTGAAGCAAATACCAGACGACCAGCAGACTACAGTATCGGAAGTCTTGGTCGACAGCAGAGGTCTGAAAGTTAATTGATGTGGGGTATCTGGAGATAGCGTCTGGGTCCCGTTCAGTATTCCACAAAAAAGAGGTTCAAGTTTTCAAAACAAATACAATAAGTACAATAGTCTCAATCTTTCTGAATACAAGTTTGGGACATGAACGGTTCTTAAGAATTTGAACAAGATTAGTCATCTCCCTCATCTCTTCCTGGTACTTTGCAGACTCTAAGAGTTAGTTGAGTAATGACTTCTGACTTATTGAGCACTGCAACTTTCTCAGTGCATTCACGATATTTCGGGGTGCCCCGTGCTCAACGACCAGAAACATTCGGTCTTCTGGTTTTTCTTTAAATTGGCTGTTCTCGTCGCCAACCTTTGTTTTGAAAAAGACATCGATCTTTTTTAAATGCAAGGGGAGTCCTACGTGTAAACTAAATCTAGGAATGGTCGGCAGTCCATTACAGGGCACGTGGAGTCAAAAGTCGATCAACGGTGACAAAAGGCCAATTTATAACTGTATGTTATTGTGCTATTGTGTTGGAGTGAAAGTTGAACAGGCCGGTTGCATTGAGTCAAAGCAGAACTTCCCGAACCTTCGCACACACTCTCTCTCTCACACACAAGAACACATAGTCCCCTTTGCCTCCCATATCTGTTCCGATCAATAATCTACAAAGGCCTCGATAAGTCCTTGGCCCACACTGTCACTTTGGACAAACAAAACCCATGTCCTCTGTCTTTCTGCCCCTTGCTGTGCTCGTCCGCAACCACTGATAAGACTCGGGCCACGGATGAAGAGTCCAACTGCAGCGCAGAGTCCTTGTTTTTTACCCTCGCCCGCCCTCAAATGCTACATTGTCTCCAGCTAAGATTCCCCTCAGCTCCTCAGCAGAAAGTCTTCGGTGAGCCCTGGGACAGGAAAGGGGCCTTAAAGCTGAGCAAACATCAGCCACCCTCAATCCGCTGATAGCCTTGAGAATGCCGAAACCCTTGAGGCGCTTCTGCGTCCGCATGTTTCTCTGTCCGCGTGTGTGTGTGTGTGTGTGTGTGTGTGTGTGTGTGTGTGTGTGTGTGTCTCCTGCCCGTTTGTGAGACTGAGCAGAGGTGGCACATTCGCCGCACACCGAGGTTCACCGAGTCAATGGCGGCACAGGGTCAAAGACACACAGGAAGTGGTCGCACTCCTGTCCCCATTTTCCCTTCTTGTTCCTCCTCAATTCAGACCCCCAGTGGTCCGACCGGGCAGCACCGTGGACTAGTGGATAGCATTTCTGTCTGACAGTTCTTATTCTTATCCATCTATCCATCCGTCAGTAATTTTGACAGTGAACAAGAGTGGGCCTGGGATTGAGCCTTGGGGAACACCACAGCTCTTCAACTTTTTTTTTTTCTTCTTTTCTACTGTACTAATTCTACATTGCAGCAGATGATGGTAATATGTCGGAAGAGTAAAATGAAATATCTTTGTCCCGAGTATAAGCGCATTGTGGAACACCACTCGAGTCTATCGACAGGTGGTCCTTATTTTGTCAAGGAGCTCTGCCCCTCTGTTGGTGAAGTAAGCAGAATTTATATGATGACTGGAACCGGTATTCTACGCTAACACAGTTGGGAAGTCAAAAACGATATTCAGAATCTCATAATAAAAACGGTCAAGTACGGCAGTTAACTCAGTGTACCTTTCTTGTGATGTGTGACCACGTATTCTTGCGTCTCTACATTGCGCCTCAAAACCTCGTATCTCGGTGATCCGCGGACCTGCTGGTCTTTTTAAAAACTGACTTTTTCTCACTTTTATACAAGCACAAAAGCCACTTTGCAAGCTGTGAATATGCTTAACGGTGGTTGAGCTGATGAGGCTTGAAAGCATTAAGGACTGAATTCAAAACGGCAAAGGAACCCCAGAAATCAAGAGTTCAATCCCTGGGGGGGAGAGCGACCACAATGAATTGGGGGGTCACCAAGTCGTGTAATGGAGTGGGGGAGGGCGGCTCTGAGGGTCAGCAAGTCAGGGAGAGGGAGCAAGCAGGAGGCGGAAGGGAAAGAAAGGAGCGAGGGAGTCTGGAAGATGGGAAGGGGACATCTGGAGAGGGAGCTTGAGAAAGAATAGACGGACGGGTAGGAAGAAGGGGGGAGTAAACGATAAATGATGGCGAGCAAGAGGAGTAAGACGTTGGGGTGCAGGTTGGAGTTCGACGAGGAAAGAAAGCGGGAATCATGCATGGAGTCAGATAGAGGGTATAAGGAGGGGGTACGACTTGGACACATCTGCACCTCTGATACACGCCCTGGTCATTTTGGCATCGGTCCCAACACCACGCTTCATTAGTCTCACACACACACAGAGGGAGGGGGACCAAAATGGTCCAGGAATAATGACATAATCAGCAGCTGTGCCACTGAGCAAGGTGACCAGGGACAGAAGGAGGAAGGAAGGAAGGGGGGACACAGGGATGGGAAGGGGGGGGGGCACCTGGAAGGAGGGACACTCACGAATTGGGCAAATGCAATGTGCGGAAGCAGGTAATAGCGTTAAGCGATTCGGCCTTACTCGCACCGACCTCTCGACACAAATAAGCTCAGTTCAGTCAACACACACATGGGGAACCGCCACATGGTGAAGAAAAGAGCTGTCAGGCGACGTCAAGTGGGGGGGGGGGGTCCTCAATAGCCCGCGGCCATTCACCGAGAAGCAGATGATGCCCCTCGCTATTCTTTTTTGCTGGCTGAACTCATGTCGCCAGGACAATTCAAAGGCCTGAAGATACGGCTTCCGCGTGATGCTTTTGCTTTATTCGATAGCAGTTAATTCCTAATGCTAATGTCATCGCTTTATTTTTAAAACGGCAACCTGACTTGCTTGTGGACTGTAAAAAAATTTTGTTTTTAATCCATAAAAAATTAATTCTTCCAAAATTCGAGGCCTTAACCCTTCCATCCACCCTGTAACCTGCTAACATGGTAAGCTGTCAAATGTAGTGACCGCTGTCCCTCAAACAGTTAAGAAGAAAATGGACAGTCAGAATCTCGCCTCCCCGCACACTACGTCATTTATTAAAGTCGACTGCTTCGTTTTAGGCTACGTTGAAATCTTGCTAGCAGCTTGAAACAGGTAAACTCCATAAGTCATTTTTGTGAACTTGACAAACTGCCCTCCAAAAGATGTTTTTTGAGTGTGAGTGGAAGATCTCTTTCCTATCTTGTTGGAGCGCGTTTCGTGAACCTTTTCTCAAGCCCAGAGGAGATATGGTCGGTGCATATAAAGTACATCAACATACAGGAGATATGCCAGCGGCATATTGTATTGCGTTTATTTTCGGCAGCTCTGAACTTAAATCTATAGCACCATCTTATTCATCTCAAAGTTTTATCAGATTTAAAAAAAATGTATTTTTTTTCCTGTCTCTGGTCAACCCCCTGCGAGTCCCAACTGTGAGCACATCTCGGTGAGTCCATGTCTGACTCTTAATATAAACGTTTGCGCTGATACCCCTCGCGTTCTCCTTGTCCACCCGCCGTCACCTTTTCACCTCCGATTCTCTGAGGTCAGACTTTGGTCAAAGCCGCCCCCCCCCCTCCCCTATTCCACACAGACCGTGTCCTTATGTGACGACAACACCCCCTCCCCACCTCGGCTCCTTTAAAGAGCGAATAAGAAAGGCTGGGGATGGCGGGAGCGCGGAAAACCGGCGTCGGAACAAATGGAGCCCCCGAGAGGGACGTGAAGAGGGAGGATAGAGGGAGGAACGGAGGGGGAAGGAGAGGTGAAGCGCACAATGCACCAGGGCACGGCGGTTGGACAGACAGCATCTGCTCTTGGCTCTCCCGTAATGGATGGAGAGGCCAAGAGAGAAGGGGAAGACGGGGGGTGGAAGGACAGCAGGTGGAAGAGAAGGGCAGCAAATTGCGCAAAAAAACCCCCCAAAAAAAACGAAGGAAATGTGAAGATCCTCCGTGGTAGTCCACGGAAGTCCAACTCGAGATCCAAATTATGGCCCTTCGTGTCATGTCGTCATTATTCGGCCTGTGGAAAGCCACAAATTAAAAAAAATTGACTGCTGGGGCAATGATGTGATGCGTCAGGATGATGATTAGAGTCTCCATACGGAAAACACAAAAGGTTAGCGAGTGAAATTTCACCAGGTCCTACAAGATAGACCCCACCTGGATTCTCTCTTCTAGCAGTTTTCTTGACTTCTTCAGTCCCATTCTTTAAATATTCTGCCCTAAAGGACTGGAAAAGTCTTCAACGAATCATAAATTCATCTCATGACACATGATTTTCTTTCGGCGGGGCCACATAAAATGATGTCGCGGGCCAGATCTGGCCCCCGGGCCTTGAGTTTGACACCGGTGCTTTAGAAGAACCTTTTAACTGTCAAATCTGCAGTATGTATTTGAATGTTTTTTTTTTCCAACTTTGCTGTCTGCTGCCAGGTTGGCATTGCAAATGAGAATTTGTTCTCAAATGCCTTCCACTCTCGTCGATGCTTTTCTGTGACTCCTCCAGTCTCTCTTTTACAAACTGCCGATTATATATAGTCTGATACCCGAAGCTTTCATTTCCTAAAAAGAAAACAATCTATTGGATAAAAAGTCTTCAAACGAAAATATTTAAAGAGGCGGACGTTCCATTGGAACCGTTGATGCACAAGATGAGCGCTTCGTTTTACGTCAACATCAGGTCTGGAATAGTTGAACCAAAATACGTCCGCGGGTGGAAGAAAGAGGAAGAGGGGGAAACTCAAAACTGGGCTGTGTGTCACCACTTTCGCCGGTATCGTCCTCTCTCAAAGAGATCACAGTAACTTCCTCTTTTAAATGGCCCTGTGTGTGTACACGTGTGTGCGTGTGTGTGTGCGTGTATGTGTGCGCGTGTGTGTGTGTGTGTGAGATTGAGGAAACTTGGCTCGGTCGGTCCGATGGAAATTTGAGAGTTTCCCAGAGCCATCATAAAGGATGCTAAGCGAGAGTTTTCACTTCACATGAAAGCGCCGCCCGCTCAAAGTCAAGGCTTTTTTTTTTTTTTTTCAGCAGAGGGTCGCACTTTGATGGCGGCGGACGTCGGTGAGAATGAGAAAGCGGAGAAGAAAGGCAAGAAGAGAGGTGCGGCAGAGTTGGGGGGGGTGGAGGAGAAAAGAGGGGAAAGTAGGTAATTAATGGCAAACTCTTTTAATTACCGTCCAGTGTTCATTGTGCCAGAAGGAATGTGACAATTATGCCATTAAAACTTTCCTAATAGGAGGAGAAGCCGAGGCAGGGGGAAGACATGCGAGAGGAGGATGAAAGAATGAAAGGAGAGCGGCGACGCGCGGACGGAAGGAAGGCAGGGAGAGAGAGAGGAGGGATATCGGGCGAGCGAGGGAGCGATATGAAAGGAAAAGAGGAAACAATTGCCACAAAAGAGGAGCTGGGAGGGAAGATGGGGAGCGTATGAGGCCAACACAGTGACAGCGCAGATTAGCATCAAACAAGAAAGGCCACGGACGTGTGTGTGCGTGTGTGTGCGCGCGCGCACGAGTGTGTCGCTGAAACAGAGGACATATTCATTCCAAAGACGCCACCAAGGTGGATGGAACTTTGATGATGCAGAATCTAGCGAACGGAAACTTCGGTGCGTGTGTGCGCGCGGCGAATGTGCGTAGGCTCCTGTTTCAAGTGGTGGCGGAGGCAGGTAGGGGAGGAACAGGAGGAGGAGGAGGAGGAGGAAGGGGAGAGATCCACAGAAAAAAAAAAACGGGCCTTGGGGGCATCCTGATCCACACATCCAGTCATCTCAACCATCTCCACGTTTTCCTCTATGACTCACACACATATACACACACACACACACACACACACACACACACACACACACACACACAACACACTTAAGACGGAACAATCGGAACAAAACTTGCACATATACAACACACACGTGAGTCCCACACAAAAGCCCACGCTCCCACACTTGTGGTCTCACACACACACACACACACACACACAAACAACGCCCACGCGCACAAACAAAAGCCCCACACAAACATTGTGAGTCTCTTCTGTGCTGTTGGAATTTGCATGGCTGGGCATTTCTCCCCCCCCACCTCACGTTGGCCTCTAATCAGCGCCTGTATCTCTCAGACACCTGCCCGCCTGCGTTTTAAAAAAGCCTTAATATGCAAAACACCCCCTCCCCCC
>NW_017805409.1:1103573-1104059 GCF_001891065.2 Hippocampus comes
GCCCCCACCCCGTACACAAACACCACTCCAAAGACTTATTCACCTGTCCTCACCTCTTCTTGCAAATGTTCACGTTTATGTATGCAAATGCTTTAAAAAAAAAAAAAAAAGCCGTTCCCCTTTAGCCGGTTTTCAAGCCGTACGGTGCTGGATGCCTTAAGAGTGACGAGGGGGGTGGGGGTTAGGAAGCCGCAAGTCAACACATTTTGAAATTGTCCAAAGACAGCCAGCAGATCGACCTCATCAATGCCGTCTTGACGTCGTCGAAAGACACCGATTTGTTATTTGTGAAAAAAATGGACGGATTGGTAACACGAGCCGCCTGGTAACTTCCGAACACCGACCGGCACAAAAATGGGGTGGCCAGTTTGATTGTAAGAGAACGCTGACGGGTCTCAAGGAATACTCATAATGGCAAAAGTTTGCCGTTCGTTTCAAAGGTGGTCCATGAAAAGTGTGTGTATGTGTGTGTGTGGGGGGGCGGGG
>NW_017805409.1:1104270-1108448 GCF_001891065.2 Hippocampus comes
AACTGGTCCCAATCTGGCACACCAATTACCTGAAACAACAAAAACAGCATCAAAAACCACCTCCACTCTCCCCTGACTCCCTCCCTCCCTCCCTCCCTCCCCTCAATGCTCTTTTGTCTCTCCGCTCTCACCCTCCATCCCCTATCTATCCATCTCCCGCTTTCCCCTTCTCCCCCCTTTCTCTCTTCCTCGTGCTAAAACAGTAGGACGCTTAACCTTGATAGCAGTGAACCCCCCCCCCCATCTGCCCCCCCAAAGTGACACAGACACGCGGGGGGAAAAAAAAATGCTTTGCCAGCATGCTCGGTCCGGTCCAAGGGACGGCTGTACCCTTCGAGGTGAACAGGACACTGCTGGGAAATGCGGCAACAACAAAACGCTCACACGGGGCACTCGGAGAACGGCGAGTGGCTGTAACGAATACACGTGCGAACCTTCTTGACGTTCCGCCCACACCGAGAAGGGGAAACGGTGAGCCAAGGTGGCTTTAAAAAAAAAAAAAAAAGGAGAAGCGCATGTCGTAAAAATCCCACCAAAAGGCGAAGTTACCCATCGAGAGCTTCCAGTAAAAACTGGAAGACGCATCAAACACGCGAGGGGAAAATGAGCAACGGGGAAGTAGCGAGCGTCTCCCAACGCACGACGGCCACGAAACAAAAGATGGGGAAGAAGAGGCGCGGCAATCAAGTCGCTCGACTTTTCTTCCGCTTTTTGCCCTTTTGAGTTCCAAAACGGCACCGCTTAGCCAACCAGAAAGCCGAAAGCACAACGGCAAGCGACTTCACACGTTTCCCGACCTCAATATGGTGAAAGATAAACGTTGGTTTACGAGACGTCATTCCACTGAATGAAATCAGCTCAATGTTTTGAATAATTCATTGAAGCCCTTTTTTTTTTCTAAAACGACATCATTTGGATTTTTGTTGGCGCCTGCCGCTTACCTCAAAGTCATTGGCCTTGTTGTAGTGCATGTTGAGGGCTCGGAAGAGCTCGCAGTCGCGGCTCACGCTCAGGTCCTCGACGCCGGCGGCGCCGTCGTTGATGGCCTGCCGGGCGAATTTCTCCATCTGGATGTAGTAGAACTCCCGGAAGTTGCTGAACCACTTGATGAGCTGCGAGGTGATGCAACGGTTAAACTGCAAGAGAAAAGGACCGGGGAACAGTTAGAACTATTTTGTACTTTGGTTCATGGGAGCTTTGACCTCACACCACCAAATATCATTTCTCTTCTGGGTGTGGTACATCTCGAACAAACTTGGGACTTAGTCCAACAGCCGGCATTTAAATCTCACCCCAGAATTAGGAACTTTCGGACGACTCTCGTTCTCTTGTTGTTCTGGTGGAATTTCTCAGCATCAAAAGAACATTTTGGGGAAAGGCTGAAAGGAGACTTTTCTGGGGGTTCCCGTATTTTCCGCACTATAAGGCGCACCGAAAAGCATTCAATTTTCTCAAAATGACAGCGCGCCTTATAATCCGATGCGCCTTATATACGGATCAATATTCCGATTTCTTGGATGTGGTATTTTAAATGTTCTGTCAAGCCCTTTTTTTTACAGCTGCAGCGGTTGTGAAAGCGCCGCATAAATAAAGCTGTATTGTATTGTATTCCCTTTAGCGTTGCTCCATCTAGTGGATGCGTAACGCAACCTCCGCCACTATTGTAGCTTCTATTCTATGCGCCTTATAATGAATGCGGTGCGCCCTATATATGAAAACAGTTTCAAAATACGCCATTCATTGAAGGTGCGCCTTATAATCCGAAGCGCCTTATAGTGCGGAAAATACGGTCATACTTTATAGAGGTCTGTGTTCTGGACTGCAAAACTGATTGCAACCTTTTAACTCCTGAAACAACCAAGACCAAGAACTTAACATTTCTCAAATTAAAGTTTGAAATGCGCCTAAATCCATCTGAATGTTAATTTATCATTTTGCCAAGACTTTTTGGACACTTGGTATGCTCCTCACTTCGTGGGAAAGGTTCTCAAAAGTCCAGACTTCAACTTTTGAGATGTCCAGGAAGATGTGGGTTGGGTTTTGCAGTGCTGGACTGATCGGAAGTATAATTACGAAAGAAGAACTATTGTAAAATATCGTTGAACTTAAGGTGGAAATGCTGCTTTAGCCATCTTGACAATTAGCGTGCTTCCGACTCTCAATTTCTTGTACAACTAATAGCTCCGTGGGAACGGTATGGGAAAAAAATCTCTGATCTCTATCCCAACATGATGCTTTGGGGTACACAAACATTTCAAATTCTTCAGTCAAAAAGTATTTCCAGAACATCGAGTAACATCTTTGGTCCGTGTAATGCTGACTGTAATCAAGAGTTTCTGCAGCTTAGGTGGAGGTCCGTCATGTCTCAGTCTTACAAAGCCGTCAGATTTGGAAGTAAGAAGACAAGACATGGGGATAAAAGCACCCCCCCGTCAGGGGAGTCGAGATGTGAGATGTGAAAAAGAAAAGAGAAAAATTGCCGGGCGATAATAGAGACATTAAGTAAGACAAGCGAGACAAGAGAGATTGTGTGTAAGTGAGAGTGTGTTCATCTTTCCCGCTGGGAGCCGACCCCCCCCCCACCCCCCCTGCCCCCTATCATAACCCAAAGAGTGGAGGGAGAGGTGAACGGAGGGTGCCGAAGCGGCGGCGGGGTTTGGTCCGCAAACGCATAATTGAGCAGAAAAACGATTAAGTCATCATCTGAAGCGCCCCAGCCCGCGGGGGGCTCAAACAAGTACTTAACCCCGTTCACCAATTACACCCTGATTCTCCTCCCCTCTCCGCACCTCCCGGTCAGGAAAGAAAGGAGAAGAAAAAGAGCAGGGGGGGGTGGAAAAAAAAAAAGCAGGCGAGAGAAAAGGGGCCGGGACGATAAGCTGTAGCGAAGACTGTGGCTATCTGATCTGTGCCGCTCGGCTGGATTCAATAGGGCCAAGTAAACCTATTAAGAGCCTCAGCGGGTCCCCGGGTCTTTTTTTTTCCGCCTGTGAAAACACACGGTCTAAACAAGCCAAACGCTAGATAAGGACTCCAGGCACACTAACATGGTCCGAACCCTTAAAGCGCTGCCATTTTTGTCCGCTAAAAGCCAGTGGTGGGATGAAATTGTCACAAGTATTCTCTTTTTAGTACCGCGGGGCCGTAAGATACGAAAGACTCGGCTGAGAGTTCTTTGATATTTGATCTGTCCACGGTCTGATTTGATTGACGTTAGGTTCATTCCGGTCTAACCCGCAGGGGGCAAGCTTCGCCGCCAACGCGGGCGCCACCACATCCCATTTTGCAGTTGCACCATAATAGGAAAGAAGGTTTGGGCTCGGGGTGGAAAGCCAAAAAAAAGTGTTGATCGACGGAGTTGTGTATTGCATTTGTGTGATCATACGAGTGTGTATATGTGAGTCTGTGTACCATGTAGTAACTATAAGCTGTTTATAGCCACTCCTAGCCAAAGATTACTGTCAAAATAGACCTAAAGAGTGAGATTTACCCGTTGTGTATTTAAAGTAACCACATAGACTCCTCTACCTGAATGCTATCATCCTCTAGGGAACTCCACAAGCACTCCGGCTAACAATTAGCAACGATTTTAACCCTTTAAACAGCGGTTTGCCTGCGTAGACAGACCATATAATCCTCACAGGTAGCAAACGTCCGCCACTCCAAAAAGCCTTGTTAGCATCATCTGCTCGCCTTACCGCCCCTCTGTGCTCTTTTTGCGGTGCTGCAAGAAGAAGAATGAATTGGGGGCGTAGGGGATGGGGTGGGGGCTTGGTGCAGGGGGGGCAAAAACGCTGAACGAACTGCTGGCTGGGGAGGCCGAGTGGTTTTGACATGGAGATTAGGGCCGTGGCTATTGTTCGCCGACACGCAGACGCACACACAAACATGCACACGCTCCTCATGATATCGCGATTCTGTAAAAAAGGGGGTGGGGGAAGACTAAGAAGTCGGGAAAGGCTGGAATTATCACAGCCCAAGAAGTCCCGCTTGACATTGTTTTGGGGTTTCGGGAGGGTGCGTACGAGTTGGGAGGTGGTGGAGGGGGACTGTCCTAAAGTGCATGGTGAGCATAAACTGGGAAATGAGGCGGGGAGGGAAAGATGGAGGGGCGGGACTGGTGCAGGTCAGCGCTGTCGGACAATGGCGTTGGGATGGAGATGGGGAAGGGGCTGGGA
>NW_017805409.1:1108597-1109072 GCF_001891065.2 Hippocampus comes
TGGGAGGGGGGGTGCAAAAAAAAAAAAAAGCAAAAGTGGGAGTGAAGCACTTCAAGTGTGAGCTCTGCAAAACTCCCACTGCTCGCAAGGGCACTTCTATCCAGTACGTCATCTCTCTCTTTTACCCCCCCCCCCCCAAAACCACCCCCCCCCCCCCCCCCCCCCCCCCAACCTTCGGAAGCTATAGTCAAAGCTATTTCGTATTAGCATTAAGCTAACAGACCGAAAGCTAAATTATTGTTGTGTTTGTAACCCATGTGTTCCAATTTCTATAATTTTTGTAGATTTTTGCGTATTGTCATCTTTAAATCAAAGACAAAGCATAAAAATTGTGTGATATGAAATATTCCAATTCATGTTGTATTTATATAGATTTATATTTATGTTTTGGTCATGGTACAATACCGCTTTTATTGTCCATAGAGGGCAAAAATACAAAGAAAAAAATAAGAACTATATGTGTATGTATAGCACT
>NW_017805409.1:1109954-1113469 GCF_001891065.2 Hippocampus comes
AAGGAGGGACTGGGCTCAAAGAAACACATCACCGCGGCTCCTTAATCAGACTTGGCAGGGGTCAGCCAGCACTCACATGAGATGCAACGTATATATATATATATATATATATATATATATGTGTGTGTGTGTGCGTGTGCGTGTGCGTGTGTGTGTGTGCGTGCGTGGCGAGCTAAGAGGCAGATGAGAGAGGGACAGCGAGAGTGTGTTTCTCACACTAACACTCAAGAGCCTGTGAAAGGTCACCTCTTAATGCTAACAGCGCCAGATAGAAGGTGCCTCGCAAACACACGCGCACACACAGAGCGTCTAGAATAGAACACACTCCAGCAGAATATTCACTTCCAATTGTCCAGCAATCCGTTTTCAATACTGCTTGTGCTCATTGGGCTGGGGGGGGGGGGGTTAAGCAGAGGCTATCCCTGATGACTTTGGGCGAGAGACAGGTTACACCCTGGACTGGTCGCAGGGTACATCGAGACAAACAAAACATTCAAGATCTCATTCACACCGACGGACGGTTTAAAGGACAAAAGGTCCAAATTTTTTTCCGCGGAGGCCCACGTAAAATTCAGTACGCTGTAGGTCGCCGCAATGCAGTTCAATATGTTGAGATAAATAAATTAATAAAAGTGTTTTCATCTCAGTTTAGTCAAACCGAAAAGTTGGAGTCTTGGTGTGATGTGTGGATTAAAAAACAAACAAAAAAATTCCAATAATTTGTCCCATTCAACGACTCAGGTGACACGTTTTTGTCTTTTTTTTTTTTTTTTTTTTTTACATTAAAAACATTCAACATGGAAAGTGTGGTATCTCGTATCATTTGCCTTTTTTTAGTTGTATTTTTAATTTGAAAAATAAGCGGTTCGGAAAATGGATGGATGCAAATAGTCGTGTGTTTTAGCATGTTAGCTTTTTTTTTTCTTGTTAGCTTTTGATGCGGGCCATGTTGTGATTCAAATATCGAATTTGATTTATTTATATATTTTTTTGCGGGGGGGGCACACATTATAATGTGTGGTTGGCCAATTAAAAAACAAAAAACCCACACCAAATTTTGACCACTCCTGATTTAGTTTTCAAGCATTTGAAAGGAAAAGCCAAGTTCAACCTTTTCCTTGACAATTTGCCCCACTGATCTAAATACAATCTTCTAAATAATATTGAGTTTCTTGAATATGAATTCTAAAAATTTTAAAAACGCCCTTTTTTATCCATTTCAGGTGTCCACTTTGCCACTTTCTCCAGACTGAAAACGAAATCGCAGTGCCGAAACGGCTCAGCCGCACGACCAAACCCCGAAATCAGGTAAGCGCCGATTGGCCGTGACACGCAAGTCTTGAACTACACCACAGAAGCATACTAAATAAATACAACTACAATTTAAAAAAAAAAAAAACCCTAATAAACCACAATCAAAGTTTTAACCACTCACTTTTTGAATATTATAACTGAAAAATAACAAATAAGTACATTTGAGATGAGAAAATGACTTTTGCTAGTCAAGTACAGCAAATGTCAGATCCGTTCACATATTTTGTCAAATAATCTGCTACAAAGTGTCTTTAGCTTTGACCAAAGTTATTTCTTGTCAAGATACTTTTACTCGTGTATCAGTCGGTGGAAGCAAGCTTGAGCCGAGCTTTGAACCCCAAACCCTCAGAACTGGACGGCAAACATGCTAACCGGCCCATGCTGCCGATTACCAACTAGGTTCCCCAAAATGTTTTGGATTTTTTTTTTCTTTTTGGATTCCCGTGGAGCCAAATGTTGAACATTCAATTGATGGAAGCGCGTCTTTGGTCGCGGTGTCCGTCCGACTGGCAAACATGCTAACCGGCCCATGCTGCCAATTACCAACTAGGTTCCACAAAATGTTTTGGATTTTTTTTTTTTCTTTTTGGATTCCCGTGGAGCCAAATGTTGAACATTCAATTGATGGAAGCGCGTCTTTGGTCGCGGTGTCCGTCCGACAATGGGCTGGAAAGCATACAGATGACCTCAGCATGCTAAGCTAACGTCGAGAACAAGCAGCAGAGGAAAGCAGAAAGACACAGAAGCCTGTCTGGGCCTCGCTCTCGCCCTCGCTCTCTCTCTCGTAAACCCCTTCACAGTCATCGGGGCTTTCTAACGTTTCCTGTTTTCGCAGGGGTGAATTGTGGGAGATAATCTCCGGCTGCCGATTGGCTGACTGCACACAAAAAAAAAAGCAGCCCTGGAAAGCGGCCTTTTGTTAGCGGCGGTGACTCAAATCCAGCCGCTGGCTTTTCTTTCTTTCTTTTCTTTCTCGTTGGCCCCAACGAGGTGCATATAGTGTGCTTCATCATCAGAAAAAAAAAAAAAAAGAAGGTAAACAGGAGTAGTGACCTATGAAAAAGGGGTAACCCTCCTGAACCGTGTCGGCCTGAGACAAAAATGACCATCGCGATTTAGTTTAAAGAACCCCAGATGGGAATCGTAAACGATTAATTCATAAATTGTGGGCAGCGTGGAGGTTTGAGATTTGATTTGTGGCTCTGAGGTTTTTTTTTTCCCTGGTACTCTGGCAGTCCACGGTTTGACAACAATCCTGACATAAAGGTGTTTTGCGATTATGAACGGTGAGCGATGAGCTAGTTTGCGCAGCGGCGTCAGAATCCGTGTCAAAATCAGTGAAACGTTCGTCCGGGCCTGATTTTATTTTTCGATGAGGATTTGAACGCAGAAAAAAAAACCCGAATGTACAGATAGTATTCGACGTATCGACATGTGTCTTGAAGAGGGCGGGGTTAGCCACGGCTTGTGACGTTAGCAAGTTAGCAAATTTGCGTGTGAATGAGTGTTTGCGTGGGAATGTGTGTTTGGTCCTAAGACGCTGAAAAGCGCATCAATCTATGGTAAAAATTCATATTTGAAAAAAAAAAAGTGTTGTTCCAAAAATACGATGTAGCTGCGGCACAAATGATTGATGGGGGGGTGTCAGACATGATTTTTCTTAGACATTTAAAATGTGAGCTCATTTGACTGAATTTGATGACGCAACGACGTCACGTTAATTGTTATTACTTCAGTCACCGGTGTCAAACTCGAGGCCCCGGGGGCCAGATCCGGCCCGCCGCGTTATTTGATGTGGCCCACGAAAGAAAATGACGTGTGTCAACTTGCTAAAATCTGTCCCGAGAGGTCAAATTGTCACTTGTAATAAAAAATACCGTTGATATTTTGCAATCATTTTGTGACCCAGTTTCCACTCACTCGAACAATAATTGAAACAAAACATCAACAATGAGTTTGACGCCCCTGACTTAAGTGAATCAAGAACCAAAGGACAGTTCGCGTATCTTTATCTAATCTGTTCCTTCATCCGGCGCAATTAATCACCGCACATTAACCCGCACCGGCCAATCAAAAGGCAAAGTATTCAAGCGAGTGGGGATGATCTTCGAGTCCAAACAATGGCCTTTTGACACATCTGTCAAAACATTGCGCGAAACGTAGCCAAAGTCGAAAGTCAGGATCACACGCAAAGTGGGGGG
>NW_017805409.1:1113484-1116791 GCF_001891065.2 Hippocampus comes
CGTCCTGCGGTGGTCCGGACAGCCCCACTTCCCACGTTCATTAGGTCCTCGACTGATTAGCGGAGGCCTTATTAGCTTGAAAGACCGTGTTGTCTGAGAACAGCGACGTGTAAGAAGCCCACGCCGGCGGAATCTTCTTCGATAGTCCGTCTAATTCCCATACATGTCGACAAACTCGAGGCTCGGACTCCATTGTCTCGAACGCAAAACAAAAACAAACCAACGTGCCTCATAATCCTCTTAACGATCTTGACCTTGTTTCCTTGTCTGATGAGGTCGCCTGTGATCCTAGCACCACTCCCCTCCCCCCTCCCGCCTCCTCCTCTGCGGCCTTTAAGTCACTCAAACAAAACCGCTTTGAATCTTTCATAATAATAAATGTCGCCGCTTCCCCCCCACTGTCCTTTTCAATCGCGAAGTCGAGCGGAATTTTTTTGTTTTTGTTTTTGTTTTTTTGTTTTTTTCCTTCCAAGCGCCATTGGCGGCTGCCAAAACGCGCTTCGCCAAACGCGCGCCCCCTTTTCGGCACCGAGCGCCGATGCGCTGAGTGAAAGTCACATGACCCCCGCAAAATCGCCGGCCGGTTCGCAGCGGCATCCAAGAGGGAGGCAGCTGAGAGAGGGAAAAGGGGAACCTTTATCTTCTGATTTGAATAAGATGGCCTGGATCTGTCACAGTGTTTACCCCTCCGTATGGTCAGAGAGGGACACACACACACACGCACACACACACACAGCTATTGTGTTGTGCTTGTTTTTTTGCAGTCCAGCTTAAAAATTGAGCTTTGTTTTCTTCATTAAACTCCCAGTTGGGCTCCTCCTTGCCGTGTATGCCAAACAGACCTCCCCCCCATTTTTCCTACACCTGCTTGGATCGCCACTTTTCTGTGAACCCCGATCGTCACCATCGCTCCCTTTAGCAGCCAGCTATGGACTACGACTGAAGCTCCCGATGCTGTGGAAAACACATTCGACTTCCTCATCGTTCTTCTTTTGCATAAAACCACAAGTTAAGGGGTAGGGAAGGGCCTCATTTGTGAAAGGCACGCATTGTTCATTTTAACCGAAGCTCGCACATCGTCACAAATGCAACTTCCCCATTTTTTTAAAGCAGGTGTCTTTGAAAGGAGAAGAAAAAAATAGTCTTCGGACCATTTTAAAAATTGCAATAGAGGATCAATCGAGCGCAGCGGACTCACCTTGACGTCGGAGAAGAACATCTTGAGCATGTTGGAACTCGGGTAGCGGGTGTAGAAGAACATGAGCTTGGCCTTTTTCAGGTGATTGGGTGAGAGGCCCTCCTGGATCTGAAAACGGCGTCCGTTAAGGATCGAGATTTTTCAGACGGAGCATTTAACTCCTACCCACAATTCCCTATCCTAACCCTACCGTAACCTGAACCCTAACCGCCCAATCCAAACACTACTTTAGTCCTATTACCAGTCCCTAACATTAAAAGACTGACACCCCCCCCCCTATTAAAAGGCATAGTATCAGTTACGGGTGTTCTAACTGTATTTAACACAAAAACAAGACACACAGCATTAATGGAGGCAGGCATAGTAAAATGTACGCTAGCTTAATACGCTAGCATGCTCGCTAGTGGCTGTTGTTTTTTTTTAAAAAAGGCAGCGGGAGCAAAACTGAGTTTGGTTGTACTTTAGTGAAGTATTTCACAATGTAGTCACGTTATTTTTTTGGATCAATCCTCACGATCAAATCCATCAAAATCCAAATCTTCTGTATCCGAAATGAACAGCCGGGTAAATTCGCAATCAACCACGCCAGGTTCCGTCGCGTCATTGTCAGTCCGTCCCGTCGCCGTGTGGCTCCTCAGATATGTCAGCGGGGTGTCGAAACGTGAGCGGCACCCCCGTCCATGTTGTGCGTGTTGGTAGGCAATCTTTTCGTTGTAATTCAAAATGCTAAGTATGCTTGTCCCTCATCACTTGCCGTAGCCCGACCGGGTACGTAGAAAAGCGATCGGTTGAGAGAACAGTTTCATTGAAGGTTGGCTATAGTTGAGAGGCTCGCCCAAGACGACGCTGCGCCAAGCTTAAAATTTGCTTGCAATTAGCATTGTCCGTATCGGGCCTGACGCTGTCACGGCTAATAAAACGCCGTCCGGCCCTACAGCTGATGCTTTTTTTTTTTTTCTTTACATAAGGAGGCTCATTTCACAGTCAAAGCAAGCAGGCGCCTTTTGCCTTCTCCCTGTGCTAACCTCCACCCGAAAAAGAGGAAGAAGGGCTGCCCGGGAGGATCCTATTTGCATATCACAGACAAAGACAGCAGTTAACGCCAGCGATGGGCAAGAAAGGCCTAATGGCTTGGCGACAACCCGCGCCAAGCCTGAATATGATGGTCGGATGTTGGCCGTCTTAACCGGCGGACAAACAAGATTTGAGCGGATAGCGCGCAACCCCATCAAAAAGCCTGGGTACCCCTGACGTGGATCAGCCTCAACCATGGGGTCTTCCTCATGGACTGCGAGGCAAAGAGAGGATGGAGATGGTTTTGGTGGGTGTTCATGTTGAGACGTAGTCCTGTTCCAATCTACAATTACATCCCTTCTCCTCCTCCCTCTACTCCACCCCTCACACGCAACCTCTCTACCCCTGCCAAAGCCTTGGAGGAGCAGAAAGAAGGCGGAGGAGAAGGAGAAGAGGGCCGCCGATGCTTTGGACCAAGCCAAACAGGGGCGGGGAAGGAGAAGGGGGGGGCTGAAACACATCTGCGCCACAGAGCGTCCCAAGCCATTTCCACGGCGAATTAACGTCCGTATAATGTGTCTGATCGCATCCGTCTGATGGATAAGGATGTGGAAAGAGGGGATCTGGATTGCCGTTTGGAGCGAAGGTTGTTTGCCAAAACAAGAATCGTAAGCAAGAACAGGTTCCAGTCATAAGTTCTCATGAAGATTTACACCGGAGCGGCCAAAGTACACCGTGACGTGACGTTATTTATGATCGGCGCGGGGTAGCCGGTTATTGTTAAAACCAGTCAAGTGTCCAGATGTGACAGTAACTATAGAGAGGAGGGGGGGGGGGCGGCGGAAAGGCATCAGCTGCTACATTGGATTGCCCTTGGCCTTGGGGTGACACGACAAAGCCGTGGCTCTTTAAAACTCATTCACTCCCAAAGACGTTTTTAAACGTCTTTTCAGACTTGGTCTGGAATTGGCTGGTACTGAATGAGTTCAAAGATCCGGTCGACTTTGTCTGATTCAGTAAGCGAGAAGCATATAGGGAGCGAGGGTCTTGTAGGGGTGGGTGGAGGTGGGCCGGCGGTGGCGGCAGAGAGGGGGT
>NW_017805409.1:1116806-1118389 GCF_001891065.2 Hippocampus comes
TGGGGGTGGGGGGGGGACACTGGCAGGCTGGTGTTACTCCATCAGGCCCCGGCCAAAAGAGCAGCACTTCACTCCCCACACCGCACCATCTGCTCCGAGTGGAGGGGATACAATGGATCCTCAGACACAGAGCCCGCAGCTCTTTTTCAAATCAGGCAAAGGTGGGATGCTTCGCGAGGGGGGGAACATCCATCCGAATGCTTTCACCTCAAATTAGAATATCGTCTCGCCGTCACCTTTTTAAATCTTTCGTTTTTTAAGTCAACACGCCGAGACGACACCGCCGCGGCCGTCGACAGTCGACCATTAAGAAAGCCTCGCGTCTCCCGATGAGACGTTTTCTCGAATCTCCAATTCCCTCACAGCTTGCAAATGTAATTGTGATTGGACTTAAGGGGGGGGGGGCGTGCTGCGCTATTATTTTGTCATGATGGCGCGCTCGCACCAGCTGGCTTCCGCAGTTCGCCGGGACGCAAACCCGATTCAAGAAATCACCCACCCCCCCCGTCAATACTTCCCCATAGCCCGGAGTCATGAGAGCAAAATAGCCACTTGCCTCCCTCATTCCAGGTGTAGGGGACAAGAATATTCAGAGTTGGAGCGTGGACAAAACGAGCAAATAAGCGATCGCCGGGCCATCTGCTCGGCGACGGGCGCAGGACGGCGGTGAACTTCAACGAAAAAAAAAAAATGTCCGACAAGCTGTCGTTGACCTCGGAGGCTCGGAAAGAAGTCGAAAGTGATTCGTAAATTGGGGGCGAAACGATGAAGCGGGGATGCACAAAACTCAACGTCAAGTATGGCAATCAATAATTAAAAAAAAAAAAAAAAAGTGCAGATTGCCCAGCCAGAATGTATAAAAGCAACCATGAAAAGCCCCAGCATCTGGCCTGCGTGCTTGTTGTTTGATTGTTTTCCTCTTCCTTCCAGTTACTGTCCGCCTCTCTCTCTCTCTCTCTCTCTCTCTCTCTCTTTTCATCCCGCCATCGGGAGCCGGCAAAAGTAAAGGATTATGGATCTCTGGAAAAGCGTTCAGCCTTAGGTCAGAAGACAAGACAAGGCGAGGTAATGAAAGATAAACAGCCCGCTGCAAACACCTGTTAACGTCCGCTTCAAAAGAAAAGACGAGGGGGGGGGGGCGGTTTGCAGGGAGGGAAAACAAACAACACAAAAAAAAACAAAAAAAAAAAAAAAAGAAAAAAGAAGTATTCGGCTGCCAAGCAACAGCCGAAGGGCCTCCCGGGCTGTTGACAGATCTTTATGAAATGAAGAAAAAGAAAAATGACAAATGATTCTGGGCTTTTTTTTTTTAACACAACAGCGATGGATGATAAGAGGGAGCGCAAAGAGAAAAAAAAAAAAAACGCAAGCAATCTTGAATACACGTCTGGGCCGAGTCCTCGGGCGAACCTTCGGTGACATGCGCGAAAACAAGGCCCTCCCGTAGTCTTAAATAAACACGCGGGCAGGTAAACGAGAGGGAGTGATTCATCAAGCACGGAATGAATTCGAATGACTTTCGAAGGATAACCGAGGGCATGAATCTAATTTTCATGAGGGCAAAAGGGGGGGGGGGTTGAGTA
>NW_017805409.1:1118400-1119306 GCF_001891065.2 Hippocampus comes
GGAGGAGGGGGTGGGGGCAAAGGAGGTATCCGGAAAAGAAAGTGGAGGGACTTTAAGCTATTAGCTTCCAGCCTTCAAGGGGATTCAATATGAGCCTCCCGTAGGGGAAGGTTTCTTTATCCGTTAGGGCACCGCTGGGGGTTAAACTATAAGCGAGGATGTAGAACACTATTGTCTGCCAAGTTCCAGGATGCTATCTTCCTCCTCGTTCTTTCAAGACAATTATTTATTTTATTTTTTTGAACAAAAAGCAATCGGGGCGGAAAAATGTCGCGGGGACCTGATCTAGTCTCGAGTAAGCGATATGCGATAAGAAAGCTTTTTAAAAGCCCCCTAACGCCGCCGCGGAAGATGGAAGAAAAGCTCGCGAGAAGGTGCGCTTACGAAGCTAAAAATAAATACGACGCCGCTGCGAAGCGGCAGGACGAGTGATTCATCAACACTTTGGCCCGTTTTTCTCCAAAAGAACTTGACGCTCGGAGCTCTGTGCGCACGCTCGGTGCTCTGTGCGCACACCTGTGATAGTGTCAGTCCAATGTTTTGTTTTTTGGGTTTTTTTTTTTTTTTTTTTGCTAATGTCCCATTTCAACACGACAGGAGGCACACGGGTGAGCCTGCCAACCGGTTTAAATTATGCATCCGTCGACTTTTGGACGAGATGAATCATGGCATATGGATGTACAATCTGTATTAGGACATGATGTCCCACGCTAGCAACGGCTCCCCTCGCTCCGAGTGATCCAATATGCGGATGCGCCACCTCGGAGCGCCTCGTATTTGTCTTGATATACCCGCAGGTTTGACAAGCAGATGTGAAACGACTTTTGCGGTTGTCAGCAAGTGTTGCGGTGGCAGCTGTGAGCGAGCCTCTCTCCTTTTTGACATCCCCCCGCCCTCCAAAATTGT
>NW_017805409.1:1119469-1124201 GCF_001891065.2 Hippocampus comes
CCGGGGGCTGGGGGGGCCCCCTTTTTATTGTGTCAGTCCAATGTTTTGTTTTTTGGGTTTTTTTTTTTTTTTTGAAAGGATACGTTGCTGCCCGAGTAAGGCGAGATGTCAGACATGTCCTGCAGGTCGCCGCACTCGGATTTGATGAGCGACAAGGAGAGTCCCTCCGCCGTGCTGCCGGGGTGCGCCGGAGAACACGAACGATGGTGGTGGCCCAGGTGGTGACCGGATGCCATCTTGGTCCTCAGGCTTGTGGTCTCCCGGGACAGGTCCATGGAATCTGGCGAGGAGCGCTCCTTGCTCGGGTAGCCACCTGTGGGTGGGCCCAGGGGACTCTGGAAGGGGTAACCCATCAGAGGCAGGGGGAAGGGGTGCCTGAAGGAGGGTGGGCTGAACCCCATTGTGGCGGAGAGCGAGGAAGGGTGAAGAGACGGGTGGTGGTGACCGCCGTGGGCGCCCACGGCGGACGATTGGTGATGGTGGTGGTGATGCTCGCTTGGCGTCTTCCTTACAACTAACGGCAGGGCCTCGGTTTGGTCGTTCACTGCGCCTGGAATCCCTGGAATGCCGCCGAAGGAGTCGAGCGGATTTGGAATGATGACGTCGCCGAAGCACTGCAGCCTCTGGTTGGCAGTGTGGAAGTTGGGGTTGTCCCCGTTGACCGCAGTCGAGAACCTTTCGGGGGGTAAAGAAAGTGGGGGGAATGCCTGCTGGGGGGTGGGACGTGGGGGCTTGGCAAACACCTTGACGACGGTGTCCACCACTTGCGTCATCGCCGAGTTGAGTTCCTGCTTGAGCGTTTCCGCCAGCTGTTTCCCTTCGGCGTGCATGGAGGTGCTCAGGCTTCCCTGCCCTTTGCTCCGCCCATTTCCATCTCTCCTCGTTTTGTCCCCGTCCCTCAGTAGAGACTGGTCTTGAAGCAAGGCCCGTGCCCGATCCAGGAAATGACCCGGATCCAGGTCAGACATCTCATTATCGGAGCGCAAGTCGTCGCCCCCTCGGTCGTCGGCGCCCTGGTCGTCGGCGCCGTGGTCGGACCTCACCGGGCTGTCTTCGGACAGGTTGCCGATGTCATTGTGCAGGTCGTGATGCAGGTCGTTGTGCTCCGAGTCATCGGTGGAGTCGTAGATCTGGAAGAATTTCTCCTGGAGTTGGCGGAGCTGCTTCTGCATGTCCTCCAGCTGGAGCTTGAGCTGTCGCCGCTCCTCCTGCTTCTGCTCTTTCCTCTGGCACACCAGCTGGGTGAAACTCTGTTGCTGCTGCTGCGGCAGACGCTGCTTGCGCTTATTCTCCCGGCTGCCGCCTCCGCACCCCTCACCCGCTCGCGGGCTGCCAGGGCCCTGGTGCTGGGACCGAGGGGGCGGGCACTCCAGATCCATTTCCCGCTCGCCGTCCATGTCGTGGTCGCGCTCGTGGCGATTCGGTGGCGGCACCAGAACGCTGGGGGAGTGGCTCATGCCTCGAATGATGTTTTCCACGCGGGCGCGCTTGGCGCGCAGGTGCTCGTCGTTCAGACGCTCCATGTCGAACGCGGCCAGGCCGGGGGGCCGGCCGAAGGGCGACAGGCATTCCTGAGGTGTGCTTTCTTGCGAAGAGTTGCTGCAGGCGTCCTCCTGGGGAGCGTCTGAGCTCGTATTGGAGAGCCCTGACCCGGGGAAGCCGTGGTCGCCTCGATCCCCTCTTTCTGGCCCTCCGCCGTTTTTCGCCAAGTTGTTCTTGAGCAACTGGGAGATAATGGTGGTGCCGGGGAAGGGCATCATGGCGTCCTCGTACGAGTTGGCCCGCTTCAGCAGCTTCCGCAGCACGTTGGACTTTGACTCGCTGTCCCCGGCTGACACCACGCCAGGCCCCCCGTGCGGCTGCACTACAGAGCACTCCATGGGGTCGGCGTCTGATCCGTGGTGAGAGTGAGCGCTCAGAGAGTTCATGGCACTAAAAATGGCTGCTTTGGCACGCGCAATGTTATCAGTGGTCGCTGTCGCTGCGGCAGAGGCGGCGCTGCCCACGGTCCTCTTCACACCGATGTCCACACGTCTTCGCTTGGTCTGTCTGTTCAGGAGGGAGTCGCTGTCATGGTCCGGCATCACGGGCTGCTGCTATTGGGCCATATCCCACAAAAACCGCACGTGTCTCTGGGAGTATAGGCTCTGAGCACCTGCGGAGGGGACGGGATCAAATACACGTAAATTAGCGTGACGGGTGAGGGGGGGGGGCGAAAAAACAAAATAGATTGATCACAGAAGAAGTTTGCAGCCTTACACGCTTGGGTTACAAAGCGCATACGGACCGCAAGCGGCAAGTGTTCCTCCTGGGACAATTTGACCACCTACAGAGGGGGTTATGGGAAACAGGCGTCAGAATTAGGCCTTCGCCTCGACATTACAGGGGCAAAGTCCTACATTTTCTCCCTGTCCCGTCGCACGGCGCGTGACACTGAACCAGTTCCCACGCAACACAAAGCAGCAGAAAATTATGATAATGACTTAAGCACTTGTCCTCATTTCCACGTTTGTGTCGTGCGTGTGTGTGTGTGTGTGTGTGTGTGTGTGTGTGTGTGTGTGTGTGTGAGAACATGGGCGCTATTAATTGGATGGGGCACATTAAACGGGGTTAAGATGATCTGCGCCAGAGAACGCGCTGCTGATCATCCCGGTGACTGAAATATTCGCCTTCCAAAACTCGTAGTGTCCCGTCCGCGTGGATCAATAAGCAAGCCACATCGGCTATAGGAAACAATGGCTTGGAGAAGAAAAGCAAAATAGGCCAATTGATTTTGGTCCCTACGCGAGCTCACGGCGCTTTGCTTTTTCGGGGGGTTTTTTTTTGGTTGCCTTTTCATCTGGCAAGGGCACTTAATTCTGCTCAACCGAATAGGTCACACCGGTCAAACTGCGACTTAAAACGCTCTTTGGAAAGAAAAAAAAAAACGCCCAAAAGCAGAAGTGGTCGCCGGTGTCGAGGTGATCAATAGAAAAATCGACGAGTATTTTAAATACATTCAGGAAAATGCTGTGAGAATGTTGGATAATTTTGGGGAACGCGTTCCAGTTTACTGGCACAGTCGGTTGCCAATTTCAAATTTTGAGAATAAGAAGGTGAAAATTCCGACCAAGTTTCAGCACTCAATTTGCAATTTCCAATGTCAAGTTAACAAAACTTGAGTGTTCAGGCAGTGAATTACCAACATTTTGCACTTCTTCAAAATATTTTTTTTCAAACATACTTTCTGAAAAGCCGCATCATCTACTTAGATTTTGGGAGCCAAATTGATGAATACACACACCTCAGATGAATAAAAACAACAACAAGAAATTAGGTTTTCACTGATGCCAGAAGAATTTCAAAGAAATGATGCTGCCGAAGGAAGAATTTGACTCTTTGTTTTCTTTTTTTTTTTTTTTTTAATTCATTAGGCCTTCAGTATCGCTTGCCATGAGTATTATTTAGATCTCGGACAGGAGATGAAGCTTCTCTTTAGACGCAACAAAAAGAAAACAAGGGGGGGGGGGAAAACTTGATCACCAGGAACCTTGACAATGGAGCTGGAAATAGTCACCGGCACTCGCACCTGTCTTTTGGGAGCCAGCACCTGTCTACCACAAAACACACACACACACACACACACACTCCGTATGCTCAATAAATTTCCCTTTCCTATCCACAAAAAAACATGGTGGAATACAATACAATTTAAACCTCAAGGTGTAGTACTCCATAAATAATAATAAGAATAATTACAAATAAAATAAAAACGATTCTAAAATATAATAACTAAATGAAAGTGACAGGCCACCATCTACAACAACCGCAGCAGCAACAATTTGAAGTGGACGTGCGGCAGTTTGAAAGCTGGGTCTTGTATTTGTATTATGAGGAGGAAAATCGTGCCCGATTGAAACACACACACCCACACACACACACACACACACACACGCACACACACACACACACACGCCATCGAAACCGACTTTTCCAGCACATGAACTTACTTTCAACTTTCCCGAATCTGAAACTTCATCCTCACCGAAAAAAGCACCGCAAAACTTTGGCAGCAAATTTTCCCAAAAGTAACGAAAACGACCATTATTTCCCTCCGGGGGGGCTATTTGGACTGCGTTAATGATAGTTAAATCGTTGTTTTTTTCATGTGCGTTTCTTTTTTTTGTTTTTGTTTTTTTTTTCCCCCCTGACCGCCCACCGGCGCTCACCGAGAGGGGAGGTATCCGACGACAAGGTTACTTACCCCCGCAGATGATGATGATGATGACGACGAAGAGGAGGAGGAAGAGGCGGAGGGGGGGGTTACCAAAAAAAAAAAAAAAATCACACTGACACGCTCCACGACAAAAAGATAGACAAGATCACCGCTTGTGCCTGGATGCTCGGATGGCAGGAATGAAAAGAAACGACAACTAACAAGAACACATGCACGCGAAAAAAAAAGCGACTGTCGGAAGATGCGAGGAGCTCTTTTGGCTGCCTTCCCCTCTTGCCGGACGCCCAAATTGCGAGCGGTGTGTGTGGTAACTGCGAGAAAAGGAGAGTGCGAGCGCGCGTCTGTTTTGTCTGGATGGACCAGGAGGACTGGATGCAGCGGTGCGCTCCTCCCCGGCCACTAAAAAAGATTCACTTGAAGACGCGGCTGAAGGAAGCCGGAAGACGTGCGAGCGTCACGGGCGACGGGGCGTGATGTAACCGTGGCAAGCCACCAATAAGAGACGACCAACTCCCC
>NW_017805409.1:1124236-1125122 GCF_001891065.2 Hippocampus comes
CAAGAGGAGAACCATGCGCTGAACTTGAACCGGGACCCCCCCAAACACCACCCCCTCCACCCCGCCCAAAAAAACAAATTTTAACCTGCATCGTGCCAGTAAGAATCTTTTTTTTTTTTTAATGTTGATGTTTGAACATGACAGCAACATCGCAAAAAAAAACTTGGGATATTTGTGTTTGCATGTTTTTTTGGTAAAAATATGTTGATTGTTACACGAAAACCGTCAGCGATTGAGCGGCTCCTCGCGCAAATTGACGCGTGCACGCCAGCGTGTCGAAAGTGCAATTTGCGTTCTTAGCAGACTACACGGCGACCGAATTCTCCTCTCTTTTTTTTTGGATTCAATCAAATTAAGTCTAATTTCACTTGAATAATGTTTTCAAGCGTGTAAACCTGCTTAAAAATGTGCCGCAAATGCCACCTGTTAACGACCGTTGAATATTTTTTTTACGCAGTCACAACAGGTGACGATGTCTATCGAGTTGCTTAGTAAATTCATTCACTTCAAAATTAGCGGAGTCTTTTTATTCGATTGTGGATTTTTGTAGAACTGAACACGCAACTTTAAAGAAGCTACTTAATTTCCCCCTTTTTTAAAATTATTGTAACGGGGGTTTTCTTTTACATTCGTGTCGTTTTTGCATTTCTCCTTCAGGTTGTACACACATTGTACGCCTAACCGCCCCCCCCCCTTCCCAAATCTTCATTTTCCACAAGAGGAAAAGGCTGAGGTGTTTTTCCCCATTTCGCAAGTTCTTTTTTATTTTAATTATAACCAAGTCAGCAAAGTTTGTTTCCCCTTTGTCGAACACACCCTCCAGTCGAACCGACCTGCATGTCGTTCTTCCTCTGGGTGCACTTTCGGGGGGGGGGGGGGCGGAACA
>NW_017805409.1:1127159-1129401 GCF_001891065.2 Hippocampus comes
CAAGAGGAGAACCATGCGCTGAACTTGAACCGGGACCCCCCCAAACACCACCCCCTCCACCCCGCCCAAAAAAACAAATTTTAACCTGCATCGTGCCAGTAAGAATCTTTTTTTTTTTTTTAATGTTGATGTTTGAACATGACAGCAACATCGCAAAAAAAAACTTGGGATATTTGTGTTTGCATGTTTTTTTGGTAAAAATATGTTGATTGTTACACGAAAACCGTCAGCGATTGAGCGGCTCCTCGCGCAAATTGACGCGTGCACGCCAGCGTGTCGAAAGTGCAATTTGCGTTCTTAGCAGACTACACGGCGACCGAATTCTCCTCTCTTTTTTTTTGGATTCAATCAAATTAAGTCTAATTTCACTTGAATAATGTTTTCAAGCGTGTAAACCTGCTTAAAAATGTGCCGCAAATGCCACCTGTTAACGACCGTTGAATATTTTTTTTACGCAGTCACAACAGGTGACGATGTCTATCGAGTTGCTTAGTAAATTCATTCACTTCAAAATTAGCGGAGTCTTTTTATTCGATTGTGGATTTTTGTAGAACTGAACACGCAACTTTAAAGAAGCTACTTAATTTCCCCCTTTTTTAAAATTATTGTAACGGGGGTTTTCTTTTACATTCGTGTCGTTTTTGCATTTCTCCTTCAGGTTGTACACACATTGTACGCCTAACCGCCCCCCCCCCTTCCCAAATCTTCATTTTCCACAAGAGGAAAAGGCTGAGGTGTTTTTCCCCATTTCGCAAGTTCTTTTTTATTTTAATTATAACCAAGTCAGCAAAGTTTGTTTCCCCTTTGTCGAACACACCCTCCAGTCGAACCGACCTGCATGTCGTTCTTCCTCTGGGTGCACTTTCGGGGGGGGGGGGTCTGAAAATACCACAACCGATATTCGGATGTGTTCTCGTCTCGGCCCACAAGTGGATCCACTCGTCGTTGATGTAATTGTCACGCCGAACCTCTTTTGGGCTTTGAAAGTACTGACACATTTATTAGTGCTAACAGAGGGAGGCGAGGGGGAAACAATATTGCCCCCAGAGGTGTTAAAGGTGTCGTTTTATTGCTTTTCCTTATTATTCCACAGACTATTGATCATTTTTCGATTCTAAAAAAAAAAAACATTGCCACTATTTATAGTGTGTATTTTTATTCGGCAGAATAAGAATAAACAATTCGTTTTCGAAAGAAAATTAATAGAAGAGCGTGTAGCTTAAAAGCAGCCCCCCTCTCCTCGCCCCCCACTGGAGGATGATGATGATGATAAAGAAGAGTAGGCGTCGGACTCTCACACAGCCTGCCGATAAAGAGTCCTTATTGGACACGTAATCTATTCCATTTCGCCACAACATGCAATAATGTTACACTTCATCGAATGACAAGACTCCAATCAAAAAAAATCAGCCTTCATAACCGGTATGAGTGCGGTGCGTAATGCTCTTTTTAATATTCTGGGGGCGCCTTTTACCACCAGATGAGGGTCAAAATTTTAGAAACAACTCCCGCCGTTTGATGCGGTACATTTCAACACCGCACATTGACACCACTGTCATGAACATATTGTTCAATTAAGACGCATACGAACAAGACAATAAAAAAAAATTAACCAAAAGCTTTTTCGGATACGACACTTGTCTTGGATGCGTGGAGAACGCTCACGTGTGTGTTCATATTAAAGCCGCTGCGTCGTTGCTAATAAAACGAAACAATTGAGTGTAGAAAAGGAAGAAAAAAAAAAAAAGATCGCGTTGGATATAATTGGCGCGCCGTTGTGAAATAACACGTCATTTGCATACACTGTTGTTAATTCTTGGCTGTGACCCACATGCCTCTTTCGAGGCTACACAAGTGTACTGGTGATTACCGTGTGTGTGTGTGTGTGTGTGTGTGTGTGTGTGTGTGTGTGTGTGTGTGTGTGTGTGTGTGTGTGTAAAAAAAGTGAGGCGGCTCTGCAGCTAGCTTCGAGAAACATAAAGGCAAGAGCGAGCATAATAAGATACTTAGGATGATAATAATAATAATTCTGTAAATCCGCAATTATATCGAGTCCAACTACATTAAAGAAAAAAGTAAACGATTAGTAAAACATGATCAACACGAGACAGTTGCGTTTGATATGCTTTATATTGTAGCCGGGTCGATGTTTACTTTTTTTTCCCCCCCAAGCGCGTGCACGTGGCCGGCTCGAATGACGTCAGTCGAACGAAGCCGGCGACAGCGCTGTGGGATTAAAAAA
>NW_017805409.1:1131308-1132528 GCF_001891065.2 Hippocampus comes
TGTGTGTGTGTGTGTGTGTGTGTGTGTGTGTGTGTGTGTGTGTGTGTGTGTGTGTGTGTGTGTGTGTGTGTGTAAAAAGTTGGTGGCACACAAGCTCTCGAATTCAAATATGCTGCCTTATTTGCATGAAAGGGGCCTTACTTAGAGAAACATAAAGGCAAGAGCGAACATAATAAGATACTTAGGATAATAATAATAATAATTCTGTAAATCCGCAATTATATCGAGTCCAACTACATTAAAGAAAAAAGTAAACGATTAGTAAAACATGATCAACACGAGACAGTTGCGTTTGATATGCTTTATATTGTAGCCGGGTCGATGTTTACTTTTTTTTCCCCCCCAAGCGCGTGCACGTGGCCGGCTCGAATGACGTCAGTCGAACGAAGCCGGCGACAGCGCTGTGGGATTAAAAAAAAACAAAAAACAAAAACGTAACTCGCTCGAAGTCAAACATCCGCCTCAAAATCTCGTTTTTTTTTTCGTTTTGTTTTTATTTTAATTTCGCAGCCTTTGCGTGACACGTGGACGCACACGCTGGACGACCTGTCGAGGCGGAGCAACGTGTTGCTTTTCACACAACATGGGACGTATGTTGGATCATATTTACGCGCTATTCGAATGATTTTTTTTTTTTTTTGGTTTATTGATTTTTGACCCGTCGAAATCAACTTTTGATTCCACATTCAACAACACATCAAATTTCAATCACTCCCAAATAATCATTTCAAAGAAAATGTCTTGCGCAAAACACGTCACTATTGGCAGCTGTGTATTATCCAGCCGACTAAAAATGTCCGTTTTGAAATGGATTCCAAAAATAGACATCATCCCTGATGGGGACTCTTTAACCCAAGGAGAGTTTTGCTTTTTAAAATGGGAAGAAATTGAAGTTGCTCACGGGCTCAGTTACTCACACACACACATTCACTCACTCACGTACACACTATTCTCTTACTCACCTAGATATGCACACACACACACACACACACACACACACACACACACACACACACACACACACACAACCCACCCCCACCCCCCCCCCCCCCCCCCCCCCGACACACACACACACACACACACACACACACACGCACACACACACACACACACACACAGTACCTACACTCACGCTCACACACTGGCTTACACACTCACATTCACTCACACACGTTTACTTCTCACGCATACTCTCTCTCTCTCTCTCTCTCTCTCTCTCT
>NW_017805409.1:1132573-1139623 GCF_001891065.2 Hippocampus comes
TCTCTCTCTCTCTCTCTCTCACACACACACACATGCACACGCACACACACTACCGCTCTGAGAGGGCCAATTAAGAGTAATGGGTGATGTGAGAGGCTTCCTATAGGGAATATGCAGACAAGTAGCTATAGACTAAAGCACCTCTCTGTTCAGTGGCGCCCCCCACCCGTCCCCCCATTTTTTTGTACAGCGCGTCCACGCGATCCCTACCTGTTGATAGCCTCGTTCTTGTATCTGCTGTCACCTTTGAACCCACCACCTCAACCCTTGCATTGACCTTTGAGCGCCAGGTCACCATGAGGGTCGGCTAATCAAGCACGTGGCGGCCTGTAATCACCACCAAAAAAAAAAAAGTACAGAAAATTTCATCGAAAATGACGTTTTTGCAATGTATGGATGTTGCCATATTGTGGTCTGTGCTCGATGACACACACAATCCAAACAAAAATGTGTACTTGAAAATATTTTTGTCAAGTGCCCATGGCAGCACGCATAGCTCAGTAGCTGTTACCAAATACTTTGGACAGTACAAACAAATTGGATAATCAATAATTCCACCAGAATTTCTCGGACTGCATATCAAATGTCATCACACATGTGCAGTGGAACCACAATTTTGGTGTGCTGCATTTTTTTTAAATGGACTTTTGACACTTTTTTTTTCCCTTTTACTGACATTTTATCCCAATTTTTTTATACTTCCTCTCTGTTTTTGTCAATTTGAAAACGTTCCAAACCAAACTCGTCGGCCTGCCTCGTGTGATTCAGCCACTCATTTCCTGGAATCGAGCAAAGCATTCGATCCGCCTGTGCAACTTTTTGTGTTTTCTTGTGAGGCTTGTGAACGGTTTGTCAGGCTGCGTTGGATCGTGGATTGATCGGCCATTTAGTTTACTGGTCTGTTGTACTTTGCATCATTGTTTGCGCTGTGTGTATTTCTGGTAACTTCTATTTTAAATAATTTCATTCGTCACTTACCCTTCCTTAATGTTATTTTCTGTCTGTAAAACTAGAATAATTCTTTCTAAAATGTATTGATTTTTTGGGGGGGTTAATATTTTTGCGTTTCTGTAACGGATTAATTGGATTTACATTATTTCCGATGGGAAATATTGCCTTGGTTTTTGTATTTTTGTTTTTAGTCAGACCTTTTGGAATAATCACAAGCTCCAAGGTTCCACTCTATATTGATATTTAATACAGAACAGTCTTCTTTTCACAGTGCTGTCTTTTGGAGTAATTTGGTCTCTCGTTTTACCATCGAACAGCCATTTTGGCATGACTGGCATGTTTTTGATGTTTTTCTACGGCGGAATTCTGTTCTACATCTTATGACCGCACATCCATCAGTTCACAATTTTCGAAAGCATCAATACGACACAATATCGCAATATATAACAGCACGCAACAGTGTTGGCGTAAAACGCCCCCTGCACACATGCGTACGCCGCACGCACACACGCGGCACGTTCAAAGACTTCCCCCCCTGTGGACATAGGCGTCTGCCAGCGCGGCTAGACTCCCCCCTCCTCCCTTCCTCCATCTCGCCAATGACTTCCTGTTTGGAGAAGGGGATGAGAGCTAAACAGAACAAGGCCAGCAAAAACAGCATGACGCTGGCGTTCGACCGGAGGAGGTTGACACAATCACGGTGGGCCGAGGGGCTTCTTTGCCCCCTTGCGGTGTGTGAGCCCACCTCCCAAACACTGCCTTCCCTCTGGGCCAGGAGTGTCAAACACGATTGCGTACTAACGCAATAAAACCCTCCTCAAGAGACCAAAAAACAAACAAACAAAAAAACGATGATCCATTACAAAAATTAATTTTCAAAGGTCTCAGAGCACAGGTGTCAAACTCAAGGCCCGGGGGCCAGATCTGGCCCGCCACATGATATTTATGTGGCCCGCGAAAGGAAATCACCCAGTAGAGAATGAAAGCATACGAAATGTAAGCTTGCCCGTATTTGGAAGTGTTTGCGTCGGAGGGTACGAGGATGTAATCGAAAGGCTTTTTCCGCTGGTTGGTTTATTGCGGTTAGCACTCTGAAATCACTCCGCCAGCTTTTCTCTTACTGGATGCCACTTCTGACGTCAGCACGACACTGCTGGGATCGTGGACGGCGCGATGCTAAGCGCAGTGTGAAAAGGCCTTTTCAAGCGACCCTTTTGCAACCAACCTGGCTTGCTAAGATTATATCTCACCCGCGTTCAATCTCGAGGCGACAAAATGTTACGCGACGGCCGCAGAATGAGGGAAGACACTACTCAGAGAGTTGAGCATTCTTAGATTTGTTCTCGTGCTATTTGCAACGCTTGAACTTGATTCATAAAAAGGAACTCTGTTGAGTTTGATTTTTAAGCTGATTTAAAAAAAAAATATTGGCATGCTGATTCCAAAATTGCAGTGTGTTTTTTTTTTTCTAGCATGTGATGTTTGTTTTTTGTTTTTTTTCTCCGTAGCTTAGCAGTTAAGCAAAATTCCACTCATTAGCCTGCCAGATGATTACACTTGGACTCATCGACAGCGACGTGGCAACTCGTTTTTGCGCAGTCACAATTGAGATACTGCGGTGAGAGGTGCGTGCGGCTCCCAGTGGGTCAGTACTATCTATCGACAAACAGAAAGCTAGCATACTGGGAATTGAGAGGATTTTCACTTAACCTCGGAACCATGGGTCTACTGTTTGAAGTTCTATTTGGTTTTATGCATTTTTTTTTTATTTTTTTGTCCTTTGCTTATCTTAGCCACTGCCCGCAGGCCTTGTAATAGCACAACGCCACCCAAAGGAGACATTAAGGAAAAGGTGAACCCTGAAGAAAGAAGGTGCCAGGTGTCAGGTTATCTGCTGATTATTTCCCTTGATTTTTACGGCCTCGCCGGGAGAAGCTGAGCAAACAAAGCGCCCGGGTCCCTGGCTCCACTTGAAGGTGTTATTGGAGACAAAAAATAAAAAAGAAAAAAAAACGCGCCCGGTATCAACGTCCCGCCGCCTGTGGAGCTTGGCGTGCTACCGCCCTACTGATTACTTCCCCCCGAAATTACCTTTCCAAGTACAAGTGGAACTTCTAAAGAAGGAATTTGACGTCAATTTGGGGGGGGGGGTGCAGGAGGGGGCAGAGTTGCACAAGAATACTGGTCAGAGGGCAAAACATCGACCGACTTTTGCTTATCTTTGGCTTTTGTCCCAATGCTGATTCTAAAAGAAGAGCTTGTATCAAAAGGCCAACATGTATTTTTGATGTTGGATTTGTGACACACCCACACACCCACCCACCCACACACACACACACACACACACCCACACACACACACACACACACACACACACACACACACACACACACACACACGTCGGTGCAAGAATAGCGCTCGGCACACGTCTATTAATACCACGACTGTCATCGTCGGCGTAATGCTCAGCTTGTATTGGGAGGAGACGGCAATCAGCTTTTTATTCATCCCATGAGCACCTTCTGACACGAAGCTGCATTGTACTGGAGTGTGTGTGTGTGTGTGTGTGTGTGTGTGTGTGTGTGTGTGTGTGTGTGTGTGTGTGTGTGTGTGTGTGTGCGTGTTCGTGTGTAAATTTCACACCACCGTTCCAAATGCCTTCATGCGGCAACCACAAAAGGGGTCATGCCGACGCTAGCAAAGCACTGAGAATAAACCTTGGTCTCTGCTGTCCAGTAAATTTTTGGGGGGGCGGGGGGGGGGGAGAAAATCACGTATACAATAAACGTTTTATTTTGAAATTCAGTTTGTGAAAAGGTTAGGCTACTTCTGGAACAAGTTCAACGTGTGTTTTCTATTTTGGGGAAGAAAGAGTGTGTGGGGCTTTTTTTCAGGAGAAAAAAAAGGAGAAAAATATGTAGGGTAAAAGGAAACATTCAAATTTGGGGTAAAAATTATAATTTTTTTGCATAAAGTTGTAATCCGAGAATTTCTCAAACTTAATATTTCTTTGGTAAAAATAAAGTTACGGGGTCGAAATGTCAAATTTGAGGGGGGCAATTTTCTTTTAAAATTACAAAATGAGAATGAAGTCATACTTAAAAAAACCATAAAATAGACATAACATTGCTTTTTTTCAGGAAATCCATTGAGATTTTTGGGGTGAAGCCTTTTCATTTGTCGATTAAAAAAAGTTGTCATACAAGAGTAAAAGTGTTTTTTTTTATGTTGAATTCAAATTTTGGGGGAATCTTTATTTTGGGGGGGACGCGGATTAAAAGTCACATTTTGGGTTTTCAAAAAAGTTGTTGGCAAACAGTTGTAATCTTATGAGGATAAAGTTATCCTTTTTTTTAAAGAGTATATTATATTTTTGGGATTTTTAGGGTAAGAAATGTACATTTAAAAGGGAAGCATGTCAATTTTTAATGTAATTAAAAAAAAATCACATTTTGGGGGACAAAAAGGCACATTTGGGGATGAGCCTTTTCATTTGTCTTTTGTTTAAGAGTTTTTAGTCTTACAAGAGAAAATGTTTTTTTTTTCTTTTCCAATCAGTAAATTCCAATTTTAAGGGTGCTATATTTGGGGGAGGGCAATGGAAGGTTTTTGGATCACAAAAATGTACAATCTTTAAAAAAAAAAGGTATTTCTGTGTGAAATAAATGACCCAATTAGCATTGTTGGATGTGAACTAATTGGAAAACGGTTCCCGTGTTTCATTTTTCTTCATTTCAACAGAACCAAACTTTCAAGGTGCTGAAACACACAAAATCTTCCCGACAACCCTTTGCCACCCTCGCTTTCTTGTTTTCGTGCACCGACGCCAAAGAAGTGACTGAGCCCTACCGCCGTATTCGGCTGCTATTTTTTTGCACAGCTTTAGCGCACACGCGTCTTCATTCGCAACACATTTGTCAGCGTCTTTAACCGCACAAGGCCGCTCTTGATCCCTTTCCCTCGGATGAATCTCCGCTTCCTGCCTAAAAGTCACAACCGCCATTCATCGTGGCCTCCCAGAGGTGACGCGACAGCGACTTTATTGACCCGCTGACCCCTGAAGACTCACAAAACAGCCGCGCGCGCGCGTGCCTTGCCTGACTCAGGACTTCTTTTCTTTCAAGTAACCAACGTCGAGGATGATGATTCTTGTATGTTCAGCACAAGCTGAGCTGTGACATGTGTCATTTCGGGCTCTTTTTTTTTTTTTTTTTTTGGGTGCTTCCCGACTGAACAAGACCGAAAGGATGTCCTCTAAAATAAGCACGCGTGGTTGTTATTGCAAAGTGCAACGTGGAGGTCGGTGGTCTTTCCTTAACCCTTTCGTGTACCCTGTGACCCGATAACATGTTAAGCTGCACACTGTAGTAATAACCGCTGTCCCTCAAAGGGTTAAAGGAGACGTAATATGACAATTTGACAAGACGACGACAGTTTCCAGGTTGTCTGACTAAAACGGCTGAGACGTGCTGCGTCTTCAGAAAAAAAAAAAACAAGCTCATTTGAGAAATGATCTCATTGGAACAAGAAGTAAAATCGAAAAAAAAATTTTTGGTGGACAGGCTCATAACAGAGGAAAGAGAAATCCCAGTTGCTTATTTAAAACTTGACTAGAAAGGATTTTGGAGCCAAATGCCGAAAAATGAGTAAAAAAAAACAAACGATAATGGATCAACGATCTGATCGGAAGACGGGCCATTAAACTTATTTGAAGAACTTTTCGTAGAGTCCACTCCATGTTATTTGTGGTGGATTGCGTAAATTGCCCAAATTTGCGTTATCATTGACACCATTGAAAACCAATGGCAAAAAAAAAAAATCAAAAGCCAAAAAGTTATCATGAACACGCTGATGAACATTCAATACATGGAAAATATCGGTACAAAATTGGGAAGAAAAACGACAAAAACGACACCAAATATTTTAAAATAGTACATTTGATTTTGTGGATCTGATCAAAGAAGACAAGTTAATACTCCAAATATTTTGGGAAAAAAACCCCAATACTAAAACTAATTAAAATAAAATCAACTGAAATTAATAAAAAAAAAAAAACAAGCTAAAAGTAACAAACTCACTCTGAAAACTAATTGAAAGGAAAAAAAACCCCTCAAAATAACATAAAAAATAACGAATGAAAATTCCCAATCTACTAAAACCTTTCGTCCCATTGCATCACCGCCATGAATGTAGCACATGCTAACTTGATTTACTGTGATGGTAATTCATGAATATAATTATGAATACATATATGAATAAATAATTACAGTGAAGCAGTTTCGACCATAAGCCCTGGCCCCCAGAACCTCCCCACCCCACCCCCTTGAGTAAAACTGGTCTAGAACCGCCACTGAGTAAAAAACAATCAACCCATGCGACACGGTGTTCCACACAGGCCTGATCTTGACCCACTTGAGGACATCCACTGGTACTCACCCTTTCTCTCTCTCTCTCTCTCTCTCTCTCTTTTCCAAAGGGAATCGTGAGATTACACCATGGTCACTTAAGAGGGGAAAAAGTGGCGCCCCGCTTAGCGGAAGATTATCCGTTAAAAGGAAGGCGGACGGCCTCGGAGACGGATGAGAGACGGATGGAGAGATTGCCAGACGAGTCATCGCGGAGAGGGTGAGTCAATCACATGCTGATGAAGTGGCAGTGGGTGAGGGTTAATCAGAATAATTATTTTTTTTAAAAACCCCGAAGATGTGATGGAAAGTGGTGATGAGCGAGAGTGGAGTAAGGCGGCCGGAGAGAAGCGGCGATGGAGAGATAAGGAAGGAGAGGAAGCAGGAAGGATGAGGGCCGTCGCTGGATTAGGCAGGAAAAACACAAGAACATTTTGCCTCGCGTGTTGCTTTAAGGCGACAAAGCAGAGCTCTAGGCGGAAATCCCCCCCCCCCTTGTAAATTTGACACAATATTTGAACCATTTAAAAAAAATATAAAAGCCGAGGTTTCAAATTTGCTCCGTTCCTCTTTCTGCATTTCCCTCCTCAACTGCTAACGGTCAATCAAATGCCATTTCCCCCTCACCCCACAAATTGCATTGGATGACAAAGCTCTCATGGACTATCGAACCAGACTTTTAGAAAACAACCCC
>NW_017805409.1:1140190-1147429 GCF_001891065.2 Hippocampus comes
TACATATCTGTGTGTGTGCGTGTGTGTGTGTGTGTGTGTGTGTGTGTGTGTGTGTGTGTGTGTGTGTGTGTGTGTGTGATAGTAATCCCTATGAAATCCAGATTTCTCAATCTGCGAGCTCAAGCTGACACTTTAAATAAAATCATTCTAATCCCGCATGGTAAGAGAAATGAAAATGAGGAGATTAACGTGTATGTGTGTGTGTGTGTGTGCGCGAGAGATCCTCTTTCCATCACCCCTCTGAGACTGTCCTCTTTCCCAACATCGCGACATCCAGACACAGCAAGCAAGTGTTCCTCCTGGCCTGTGTTTGTGTCACACACACACACACACACACACACACACACACACACACACACACACACACACACACACACACACACACAGGGGAATACAGTAATTGGAGGCTGATCCAATCAAATGATGGACAATGATCTCTCTTTCTATTAGCCACCCCTCCCCCCCCCCACCACCACCTCCACCCTAAATGGAGGCCATACGCCACGTCTATGATGGTCCACGATGTCATTATGACATAAAACTTGAACGGAGTCAATCATTCCACAATTGTGTTTGGCTTTTTATTTTTTTTTCAAGTGATGGTAACAGAAGAGAAACGTGTCCTCCATGCAAATAATTGGCAATGTCTGTACAATTCCTTCTGCTCACTCCAATTTCTTGTCCGCTGTTGGGTGTCGTTTCATTTCAAAATACGGAGCGCACGCGTCGCCCCAAATCGGATTCCGTGCTCGCGGCATTTCTTCCCCAACGTGTATTTTGTATTTTGCAGGCTCGATATGCAACTTACAATTTATAAAATAGGAGAATGAAATCAAGTTAAATTATATTGCCACCTGCTGGAGACAGACAGAACAGAGTCATGGCGGGAAGGAACTGATCAGCTACGAAGGTTTGCTTCTTATGCGCGGTAGAAAAGAAATTCGGAATGCAACAAATGAACGTCGAAAAACTCTAGCAGTACATCCATCCATCCATTTTCCGATCCGCTTCATCCTCACAAAGGTCACGGGGGGTGCTGGAGCCTTTCCCAGCCGTCTTCGGGCAGTAGGCGGGGGACACCCTGAACCGGTTGTTTTTGGAATGTGGGAGGAAACCGGAGTACCCGGAGAAAACCCACATAGGCCCGGGGAGAACATTCGAACTCCACACAGGGAGGCCGGAGCTGGAATTGAACCCGCTACGCAGTACATTGGAAATTAAATGTGTTAACACACTTGGATGCACGTAAACGGGGGGCGGTTGAAATGGGGGGAGGGAAGGTCTTGGGAAATAGGTTATGCAGGCTGGGATCACCTCACCCAGTTTACGAGCCGCAGAGGTGGAGCGGGCGGACATGGCGGGTTCGGGTGGGTGGCTTGCTGGATTGGCTTGGGGAGGAGTGGAGGGCAAAAAAAAACAAAAAAAAAAAACGGGGAAATCTTCGAAGAGGACATCTGTCACAAGGAGCGACTTGCGAGTTGCTTTTTTTTTTCCTCCAGCCGGCTCCATGACAAGCAATTCTCTCGCTTGAGCAATCGAGAACTATAATGTGGTTGAGCCCCTGCGCCGAGGCCACGGAAACCCCGCCGGGCGCCACTTTTTTCGGTCCGATTCAAGCCGCTCTGGCTTTGCGCGCTTCCTCTTTGTACTCCACCCAACCACACCGTTTGATGAAAAAGACAAAATGAGACTTTGTTGCCGGTGTTTTGGACCAAACAGATCAGCGCAGGTGTACAGTAAATAACAATGGCCGTCACCGCGCACGCACGCACGTGGGCCGAATGCACAAAAGGCTCATTGTGCGTCGGTGAGTCCATTCTCCTTTTTAATCTGGGATTATTTTCTATTCCCATCATGATGGCGACGCAGGAAACAATGCTTGAGTTCATGGGAGGAAATGCGCAACGATGACGTTGACGCGTCAGTCTGACGAGTTGAACCGCGACACGCAGCATGCTAGCCGCACGCGCGTGCCGATTAACAATATGTGACACACGTGAAGCGAGTTCATGATCATGCTTGCAGTTATTTATTCATTTCATGACGTCATTTTATTTATTTCAACTCATTAAGTCAACGGAAAAAACGACAGACGAAGACAGTTAGGCATTATGTATTTAAATGTGCCACAGACTGGATTTTAGCCTTTAAGTCTGTTTCCTGCTGACATATAGATGGATGCTAACAAATAGCATCCGTGCTGCGGTGTGATCCCCCTCTTTGCAACGAATATTTGAGCACAAACGTTGGAGCACCAGGTGGAAAAGTTACTCACAGGAATATATTCTCTATCATCTACGAAGAATGATTCATATTACCGTATTTTCCGCACTATACGGCGCACCTAAAAGCATTCCATTTTCCCAAAAACCGACATCGTGCCCTATAATCCGATGCGCCTTATATATGCCGTTGTAGTCTCTATATATCCCCCAGTGAGTTCTTTCCCTGTTAGTGTTCCTATGCCATCTCGTGGTGATTACGAGCAGGAACCAATGTAACCTAAAAATGTTCTGCCCGACACTAATACATGTGCATTCGCCAACACACATTCCAACAGACTCAAACTACTTTGTGAGCGCAGCGCAGCCATCAGGAAACGAAGATCACACCAAAAGCATAGTTAACTACTGACTAAACGAAGGAAGGAGGAGACAAGTAAGACTTCGAAGGATATTTAAGCAGTTTTGAAATAGGCCATTCATTGAAGGTGCGCCTTATAATCCGAAGCGGCTTATAGTACGGAAAATACAGTACTATATTACAGTTGGCACATCTCCTCTGTCTCCATGTGTCGCCGTATATACGTGCAAGTACGTGTATTAGACTGCCCCTAAGGTTGCAAGAAGCAGCACAACAGCCGTTGAATTGAAGCCAAAAATTTGACCAAAAAATATTTTGTTTGGCCGTGGTGGAAACATTCCTTTGTGCTACTGCATAAATTATATTGAAAGCAGTACAGTAGCTTTTAGGCTATAATTCCATTAACAGTCACTCCAATCTTTTCTTCTCTGCCTTGTCACACTTGCTGTCGATATTTGGAGTTACCCCACCAAATCATTTTGACTTGAACTCCATACAGACAATCGAACCAAAATAATTTTTTTCAATCATCTTTTTCAACAGTTAGCAAGGCAAGGATCACACCTCGCTGGCCAGGAAATCATGCCAGGCTGCCAGATAGCAAAAATGGTTGCGTTTTCATTGCGGGGGGTCCCAGGTGCGACTGGCATCATGCATGAAGTATCACGGCACCGCTGACACACACACACACACACACACACACACACACACACACACACACACCAGCTCACTGCAAAATGCGGCAATGAAGTCAATGTATGTGATGAAGCAAGTGTTGAAATTCATTGTTACATTTAGCATATGTAAAGATAAATTGTTAAAAAAAACTCAATTTTTTTTTTTTTTGGACATTTGAAAAGTTGCACGCTATACTGAGAGGTGCTCCAAAAACATGTTTGGTTATCACTCTTTTTGGATCACATCGCTCACCTAATATGGTGGTATATACCCATGATTAGCATCCGCGGCGTATCATCCTCTTATTCCCCGTGACCGTTTACATCAGTCCATACTGATTTCCTGAGGTTTAATTACCCTAATGGTGTATTTATGCATCCATTTGCGTGCGTGTAAGTGCCCAAGCATGTCCGTGTCCAGCCACCATCTGTCGGATAGCTAATCGGTTAGCAGTGGGCTAACGCAGCATCTCTCCGTACCAGGACCTAAAACACACATATGCCACATTTTAGCACACCTTTTTGAAAACTGGAGTTCATTATTAGCAAAACAGAGAAGAAAAAGTACGGTGTTCCCTCGCTAGAGCGCAGATTATTTCGCAATGGCTTTTTATGGGTTTTACAGTATACGGACATGTTTAATGACGTAGCACGTTGTGCCGAAATATGATGAGCAGCGCTGAGCTTGACCGGAAAATTTGCTGACCAATTTTATTTTTCCATTTACATATTTTTGTATGTTCTGTTTGTACAGCATGTACTGCGTGTGCGTTAACTCTTTCATGCACCAAAAATGCTAACCTGTAACTTGATAACATGACAAGCTGTCCACTCTAGTAACCGCTGTCCCTGAAAGGGTTCAAATAGAATTTGTTCAAAGGTTTTAAATCCCCGTGTCATTGATGCTAATTTCTGTTAGCCTCTCAATGGTGTTTCGCGTTATACGTTAGCATGAAGCTAACTTTGGCCAGATGAAGTTCCAATAATTCCATCCCAGTAGCTTTCATGGCTTGTACAGTGATCTACTCGGTCACACTTTGATGCTCCATCACCCAGCAGGTCGAGTGTTCCTTCCCCCGAGGCGGTGGCGCTCTGAGGGCCAGGGCCTGCCTGGGGAGGGTGGCAGGCCCATCTAAGCCCCCCCCCTCCCCCCCCTTCAACCCACCACGAAGGAAGCATCCCCTCATGACCACGCTCGGCAGATGGCCTCAAAGAGAGGGAGCGGCGACACCCAGCCAACACATCCAGCTTTCAAACGGAGCGTCAGAGGAGCAAATGGCCTGTAAATATTTCATACAAACATTCGCAAACGGACACGGCTCACAGCGCTGCCTCGGCGTATGCCTGCACGCGTGTGTGTGTGTGTGTGTGTGTGTGTGTGTGTGTGTGTGTGTGTGTGCGCGCGTGTGTGTTGGTGTGCGCGCCTGGGCCAAATCAAAGATGGTTTGATTAAATATGAATCCTTCGCCCGCTCGGTAACGCTTCTACGTTGTAAACATATACTCGGACGGGAAACCGAAATGTTAACATTACTAATTTGGCTTTTGGGTCACCGTTCACCCAAGGTGGGGGTACTCGAGTCACATGAGATGACTACAGTCAGCAGAAATGCCCAAAAAAATTTGGTTGAACTCTGTTTTAAAAATGAGTGGCAGCGACTGCCGTCATTGAGCGACACAGTTTTGTGGAAATCCGCATTGTCGTTATTTTGTGCAGTTGTGGCTTTGGCGGAGGTAAAGCCATCTTGGCTGTCAGTCCGGATTATAAAACGGCATCATCAAAGGCAGACGTCGAAGCAACGGTCAGATTGAACTCGCCGCACCAGACGCTTTCCTTGGAGCCTGCGCCGTATCTTGCATGCGTAACCTGTCTGCTAATAGCCCCTAACCCCTGCGCAGATCGGTGGAGGTTATGTCATTTGCCGCACGGTAATTGCCCTCTTCATCAGTACTCTGCCGGCGCAGGCGGCGCCGCTGCCAGCCCCAGGGTCCTCCCCGTGTCATTAATGCGCGATTAGGGCCGGCCGGGGAGCCGCGGCTGGGAGGTTAAAAAGCCCCTGACAGTCCTCATCATAAAGCGAGGAAACCCCGAGTACGTTCAAGCGGGGCGGAGAAACGATGATGAGTCGCGCTTCCACGAAAACCAAGCTCACCTTCGGCCGTTTTGTCCCCGTTCATTGGGGACTTAATCCAACTTGTCATACCAACGCTATCACATTGCACTAATAGAAATTAGAGCCGCAATGAATTCAGCGTAACTTCATATTTCAAGAATAAACTTGCAATTTATATGAATACAAACCCTAAAACAGGGGTGTCAAACTCATTTTTGTCGCGGGCCAGATTTTAATTACCGTTTCCTTGGAGGGCCGTTATGACTGAAACTATATAAAGAAGTCAATAATAATGTTTTATTCAATTATTGTTTCAGTCACTGTAATGAGAGGTAACAAGAAAATGGTTACAACATGTCACTCATTTATTACATGTGAAAAATTGAAATTTTGGTTCAGATTTTAGCAAACATCAAGGAAGTTGATTTGCTTTCGCGGGCCACTTAAAATGATGTGGCGGGCCACATCTGGCCCCCCGGGCCTTGACTTTGACACCTGTGCCCTAAAATAATCCGGTTTAAGAATATTCAATTCTTACAGTCAACGTCAATTAAAACTTTGGCACCGTAGTCGGCAAACAACATGGCCGAGAAGTCATTTTTTTATCATACCATCCACAGGCAGGGTTTCATGAAATGACCGAACTTACGCGTATTACAATCAGGAACAAACAAGCAACGTTTAGAATTGCGAAAATTGTTTGTGTCATTGTGCTTTTTCGATATGATTAGAATGATGGAGCCATCGATCGCAGTTTGCAAAACCGTCGTCAATGACAACGGAACACCGATTGGCTGTTGGTGAGCAAATCAGTCTGAGACATTTGTTCACTCTTCTTATTATCATGAAATATTTCATGTGAACCAAACCAAGAAATTGGCCAACCAAATCCCCCCCCCCGCCCCCCCCAAAAAAAAAAAAAAAAAATAGTTTTTTTTTTTTTTTGGGGGGGGCGGGGGGGGGGATTTGGTTGGCCAATTTCTTGGTTTGGTTCACATGAAATATTTCATGTGAACCAAACCAAAAAATTGGCCAACCAAATCCCCCCCCCCGCCCCCCCCAAAAAAAAAAAAAAAAATCAAAAAAGAGACGAGAAAAGGCAGCACATTCATCAAGATCATCAGATGTCGTATTGAACCGCGCAAAGTTGTTCCGTTCTTAAGCTCCAACTTTGCCGACGCCATTCCGGAATGCCAAATGACGAGGGCGCTCCGCGGGAATTCGCCGCTGACAAGTTGAACTTGACGCGAGCAATCCAAGCGACAAGCCAAAAAGTGTCTGGCCGTCACCATGTCAGGACTTTTGTGCCTCCTTTAAGTTGACGTCTTTCACACATGAGAGCGGCAACAAAGTTATCCGGCCGGGAGGAGAGATGAAATATAAATCAAGCGCCCAAAACCCCAACCCCCACCCATACCCCTTTTCGCCCTCGCCACCCCCTCCCCCACTCCCTCCCCGGTGAACAGGTGGCTGAGAGGAATGAGAGGTTGCGCTAACTTGGCTGTCATCGTGTTTTCCGACAAAAAGCCGCAGCCTTCCAAAGCCAAAGCGGCGTGAATTATACATCTATGGTTGTAATTCTCTCAGAGGAGGAGAAGCGAGAAATGGGGGTGGAGGGGAGGCGGAAAAGGGGAGTGGGGGGGCGGCGTGGGGGTGCAGCGTTGGGTGATGGAAGGGGATGGAGCGTTGGAGAGATTAATGGCTGGAGCGCTCGCCTTTGACGCAGCAATACTCGGCGCTGCTTGTCTCCCGCCGTTTATTGGCTTTTCACAGCGCGTTTATTTCTTTGCTTAACAAGCGTCGCTGTCACTCTGTGGGACGTACGGCGGCGCCGGCGTCGCCGTTAAAGCCGCAACGCCGGCGGGG
>NW_017805409.1:1147444-1161704 GCF_001891065.2 Hippocampus comes
GGGGGGGACAAAAACATGGCGAGATTTTTACATGGGCCAACTAGCAAACAAACAGGACGCTTGGATAGGTCAACGCGCTTCAAAGTTTCAAGGGGGCAGTTACGTGTTTTTTTTCATGAAGGGTTTCTGACATTAGTCAGTCTAAAATAATAAATATTAATCAATTTGTCGCGGGCTTGATTTTGTTACAGTTTCCTTCGGAGGGCCGTTATGACTGAAACCATATCAAGAAATCGAGAATGATGGTTTAAGTATCTGGAATGAGAGGTTTGGTCACAAGAAAATGCTGAGAGTATCATTGTTATGACATTTTGGTCGAGATTTTAGCAAGCATGATGAAAGTTGCCATCTTTGATTTGCTTTCGCGGACCATGGAAAATGATGTGGCAGGCCAGATCTGGCCCCCGGGCCTTGAGTTTGATACCTGTAATCAACAGTGAAGAAGAGTGCATTGAAAGCTAGCATTAGGCTACCAGAGGAAAAAAAAAAAGTATGATTTGAAAGCCAGCCCCTAGTTTTGGGCTGGCTTGGCCGCTTTAGAGTGCCTCGTCGTTGTGGCATGGAAAAGCTCCACGTCTATTCGGTTCGGCACTGTTTATTCCAGCCACTGGCTTGAATTGTATTTAAATGATGAATCCTGAACAGATCTATTCCTATTTTTATTGATTACATAGATATACGATCATAATGACATATATTTTTAATTGATATATTTCGTACTTGATAGGAACGATTTCATTTGTATTTCTAGAGTGACCTGAGGCGTAATAGATAAAACTCTTATCTGTATTCATGTCCCTTACGGGAGCTTGGACTGTCCTCTCTTTTGGCTTTGCCAGCCCCCGCCCCCTCCCTCCTCCACATCTATGTTCCAACAAAAGCCGTCCGGGGGGCCGTGACCTCCGCATCCCCGCCGCCTGCAGAATAAAGGGGAAACTCAGGGCGGGATGACAACAGAAGTCTTCCAAGGAGTTCATGTTACCGCATGTCATCACAACAAGAAGCTACTGTTCCCCCAGCAGGTTCCTTGCCCCCTTTTGTCTTGGAGGGGCTGAAACTGAATATTATCATGAGAACGCCATGCAGCGGGTGGGGGGGGGGGGGTCGTTTCATGTTGCCCCATCGCGGCGTACGGCACAAAAAAGTCACCGGGAAAGAAAATAAAACACACTTGAAGAGGCGCGAAAAGACCTTCGGGTGCGCGCAGACGCACGCCGGGGCCGCGGCGGCCACCAAGAGGTCACCGGCTCACTTTACCCCCAGCTACGCTTTCCTCTGTCACTCACGGCTCCGTTGCATTCACACGCGAGCCGGGACCCAACAAAGGAAACCGCGGGGGAGCCGCCTAAGCCTCGCGCACGCACGCACGCACGCAGGGGCGGATAACGTAAACGGCGGCGCTTGACGGGCGCTTTGTGTTCGTCCGTCAGCCGTGTCCCGGCTCTCCTGGAGAAGCCTTCAGTCAGTGAGTGATGCGCCCTCAAAGGAGGAGTTATGCAGCTGTGAAATATTGATGCCACCGCATGAGCTGCAATGTGGTCTGATGACCTTTTCACCCTTTAGGGCAAGAGAAAAAGAACTTTTGGAAGGGGTGAAAAAAAAAATGACAGTCAAATGGGAGAAAATGTCCCGTGGAGCAAATGTGGTTTCGTTTCTACCTTGTGACTTTTTGGCAGTTTCAGAAAAGCTCATGTTGGCACTTTTCTTCACATTACGGGTCATTTTTCATGCAAGGCTCGAAATAGGCTCGGTTTTCGAATTCTATTTTATTTTATTTTATTTTTTCAAAAATGTTTATATTGCGTTCGGCCTGGTGGGCGACTAGTTTGTGTGTCGACCTCAAAGTGCAGCTCTGATTCCAGCTGCGGCCTTCCTGTGTGGCGCTTGCATGTTCTCCCCATGCCCGCGTGGGTTTTCTCTGGGTACTCCGGTTTCCTCCCACATTCCAAAAACATGCATGGCAGGCTGATTGAACATTCTAAATTGTCCCCAGGTGTGAGTGTGGATGTTTGTTGGTCTCTGTGTGCACTGCGATTGGCTGGCAACCGGTTCAGGGTGTCCTCCGACTACTGCCCGAAGACAGCTGGGATAGGCTCCAGCATGCCCGCAACCCTCATGAGGATAAGCGGATTACAAAATGGATGGATGAATGCTTATATTGAGGGTGGTTGTTGTCGCGGGCCGCCAGTTGCCCACCACTGTTCCAAATACCTCTGGGTCATCTCACCTGGGAAGGAAAGTCGAGGAAATCCCCCCCCCCCCCGCAAAAAAACACAAACCCATGATCATCCGACCATCTTTATCTTTGAAATGGCTTTGAAGGGATCAGACGGAAATAATGCAGCGACGAGCGCGTCGGAAGTTTGACATTCCTGCGGGCGATGCGTGTCTCGTTAACAAACGCGCTTGGATTCTTTTAACAGGAGTCGATAAGGCCCCCTTTCCGCTTCCCGAGCACTCAGTCATTGCGAGCTGATTCCATTGAACGGGAACAGGGCAATAAGGGGGAGGGAGGAGGGGGGGGGCAAGGGTGCCCTCTTAAAAAGGCCGCTTTTAACTGCACGTGTGTGGGTATCAATACAGCTGATAGTTTTCCACGGGAGGAGATCAGAGCGTGCGATCAATAACCAAGGGGAGTTATTGTTGTGTTGCTGTTGTCGTACCTTGGCGGTTTCAAAGGCGCGCCTGCCTAACAAGTGTGCTTTTGACAAAAAAAGGGAACCGGGGCCGAGCGAGCGCGCAGGGCCGATGGCGGCGAAGGGGCGACGCCAGCTCCGCGCTTTCAACTGGCTTTTGTGGGCCTCCGTGCAGATGTCACCAGCTGTTGAGGCTTCCCCAGCGCCCCGCGTCGCCTCCGGCCACGTCCGCGGACACCTTTCAAGTGTCAATCAGGAGGCGGGAGGGGCTTGAATGCCAGGCTGGGGGTTTAGGTCACTGTCCTGAGAACAGTGCCAGAGATTTGGCCATTAATTTGCCCCCCCCCCCCGCCAACCCCCCCGCTAACAGCCCTTCCATCTCCAGCCGCTCAATAGTAGAGAGGACGGGGGCCAGCCGCGCGCAGACAAAAGAGGCCCGTGGGCAAGGTTAGCTGGAGATCACACACAGCTGCTAGGCTAGCGTTAGCCGGTGCGTTAGTGATTAGCGATCGGCCGTCCCAATGCAACACAAACAACAGCCCCCCCCCCCACCCCCCTTCCTCTTCCTTGCTCGGGGGCGCTCCTTGCTCGCTTGCATCGAACAAGCGTGAGGGTGACCGACGATTTGACAGCCAGGAAAAGAAGTCACATGGCCTGATTGACACCCGCACTCAAACTGTCTTTATGTGATTCCCTCCCCCCCCCCTTCCCTCAAGTCAGCCATATTCCCACGAAAGCAGTAAAAATTGGTGACAAAGCACAACTATCTGGACAAAACATCCAAATAAGGTCGTATAATCCGGCCAACAAAATCCTGCCGCGTTGCATCAATCTAACCATTTTCCTCCGTGAATTTATTCGAACAGAATGCGTTCATTCGTATTCATTTTGGTGTGTAAATGGAAGAAATAATGATGAACACATTTCAAAATGAAAATGTACACAAATAGTCTGCAATTTATAAACCTTTTCGTGCACCAATAACGACAACCTGTAACCTGATAAGCTGTCCACTGTCGTAACCGCTGTCCCTGAAAGGGTTAAATAATTGTTTCGTTGTAAATAAAACACAATTTATTGAAATGCATACACAATACTCTATTTTTGGATTTTTTTGGTTGGTTCGTTAATCATAATTTAATGAATTGACAATAATTTTAATGGAAATATTCAATAATATAAAAGCATGAAAATAAGCACATATATTTTTTTATTTGCAAATTTTTTTTCTACAAATTAAATCAAATTTAGAATTTTTTTTTTTTTTTAAATCTTTTTTTTTTTCTTAATAATTGGTCAACGCACGCAGTATAAATATTGAACATTAAAATTTCCCATTTTATTGAAAAAAAAAAAAGCGAACGAGGAGACGACGGAAGGTACGATTTGCGGCGCTTAACCCCAAGACTGCCGTCGAAATCGGACGCCACCTTGTTGGAGGGCGACCCAGACGAGGTCACTGACGGAGACCCGTAGACAGGAACCCAAACAATATCCTAACGAGCATTCACACGTCGCCTGTCAAAACAGGCCGCTTTCACTGACGGAGCGGTCGGTGCATCTTATCAGGTCGTGTAAAGTAGGTCCATCGCAGGTGCCCCGCCGATAACCTCTGTGCCCGCGTCGTAAAACAAAAGGCCTTTGAAGTGCACAGGAACCTGCTCCGTTGGCTGTGATTTATGAAGTGAGGGGAGAGGGGCGGCGGGGTCCCAGACCATCGCTGACCTTCGTGTTTCCTGCTGCGTCGTTGCTCGGTGGCGGACGAGAGAATGGATGCGCCAAAACACGCCATTGTATGTATAGCAGTGCTTCGAGGTCAGGGTCTTCTTTGTTGGCCTCAACACGATCACGAGCTACATTGAGAATTACGTTTATTAATCGTTGTTCCCTGAAATTGTATTAATTTACTTTCAAGGGTCTGTTCGTTTTGTTTCATAGCATCCCATCCCTTGTTTGCTAACAACTGGGCAAAAGACAAGAAAACAAAAGCCGAGCGACGGGACCTCAGGTAGCAAAACGCAGGATTAGCAACCCTCGGATACATTTATCACCTCTGGTTGATCGATTTAATCGATTACACCGAAAATACAAACTTTAAACCACTACATTTAGTGTTTTAGTAACACTCGATTGTGAAAAGTCATGCTAGCAATGTGGCAGGCTTGTCCACAGTGATCATGCTAGCTGCGTATTGTTAGCGTTGCTATTTGGTTGAAGCCAGACAGCGTTTTCCGTGACTATTTATCACACTTATACCACACGGTGATTAAATTCTTAAAACATAGCCCGGACAGTTAAGAAAGGTTGTACGCTGGCGACGAGTGGCGTCAACCTGGCCCGACGGTATGGATGTGTCACATTGCGCGTGTTTATAGAGCGACTGTGCGGCCCAGCTGCTGTGTGAATGACAGGAAGCTGCTTATATATAGAAAAAAAGTCTTTATATTTAGCCGCTAACTTCAATGATAATCTCAAGGAACAGCCACTCGGGGAGTTGGCAGTATTGCTGGATGGATTTTCAGAGTAGCGCATGATGGTGGGTGGGTGGGGGGATTTTGGGGCAGATGATTAAAAGCCCATCGTAAAGATGTTTCCTGGCGAGCGGACAACAGATGACCCCTGTCGGCTCTTGGCGTCACAAAACAAAAGGAGCTCAAATCGCTCCTGACGGACAGACGTGTTTCAGAACGCAACTGTAGTGAAGGGGTGGGCGGGTGGCGGCCATTTTCCGAGAGCTAATATCCTTTGGCGTTAATCGCCCATCATCGAGAGTGTGATTAAATGTCCCTTCACACGTCACCACTCAACAACAGGAGAAAAGTTGCATTCAAAGTGGAAAATTTTGGACGAAAAGTTTAAGATTTTTGCCACCGATGTATTTTGAATGTCGTAGTAGATCAGGTTTTCGCGTTAGCACATACAGCAGATGCTTGGAAATTGAACAACATAAAGTACAAATAGTGTCTTCCTGAAGTCGTAAAAACTCATGAAATCCGCTCTGAAATGTGAGCGTGAATCATACAAATGCGGTGTAACGTAAAACGCACACTTTTGTTTCACTAAAAAACAGTTTTGGGCACTTTCTGTACACAATCCAACAACATTTGGGTTGGTAAAAGCTCGCACGCCGTTCAGCCTCGTCTGTTGTCGCAGTTTCAGACAAAGTCAAAAAGTCACAAATGACCAGGTTGACCTCAGCTATCCTGCCACACGCCCGCCGTCCCGTCCCCCTGGCTTATCCCTCCCGTGACCCCCCTCCCCCCACCATCAGAGTTCATCAAACGCGTCAGAAATCAAGAGTGGCTTCCTCAATATTTCCTCATCAGCCACCCACCTCCTGCACTTGTTTGTTTTTCCGATGCCCTCCTACAAGCATTGGAAAATAGCAGGAAACGTATATCTGTCATTGTCCATTCAAGAGATCACCTGTAAGGAAACGAAGCGGCCAGCAAGTGCTGACACAATCATCCCTGCGCCTAGCAACACATCCTGGTTCCGGCCCAGACGCCAGGGACCGTACAGTACGTCCCAGCTACTCCACTTCCTGTCCTGGAGGCAGACCAGGGTGTGTGTGTGTGTGCGGTGGGTTGATCATCTCGGGCTCCGAGGGGGAATTCCTATGAAATCATGACTTTTGTGTGGCGCAAATGAATGAAGAATTGAAGAGGTACAAATGCAGCGAAGCCGATTAGGATCATAATGTGTTTTTAACAAGCGTCGCTTTGCGAAAGAGAACAAACGATGCCCGCACGATGGGAATAGAAAAGTCAGACCACCGATAAAGGACGAAAATAACCGGACCGGAAGGTGGCAGGGTCAACGCAAACTGGAAATGTGTGTTGTAAGCAAAGGTATTTCAAAAAATAAAATATAAATGATGTTGAGTCAAAACGATACTGCTCAATAAAAATGTCATTTTGAACTGAATGTAATACGACTTATGAAATCAAAAAAATGGATGAAAAATAGATAAGAATATGTAGGACGATGTAGTATAAATAATCAATGCGGAAATACCCCCCACCCACTAATTATAGAATTCATTTATCGTTAAAAAAATAACATAAAATTGTTATGTACAGATGAAAAAAATATGTATAATGAAGTAAATTTTTTTAATTTATTTATATATTTTAGGGCAAATTATTCTGAATAATTAAAAAATTTATTATTAAGATTTATATATTGGTCCGGTGTTTAGCGCGTCGACCTCACATTGCAGAGGTTCAATTCCTGCTCCGGCCTCCCTGTGTGGAGTTTGCATGTTCTCCCTGGGCCTGCGTGGGTTTTCTCCGGGTACTCCGGTTTCCTCCCACATTCCCAAAAACATGCATGGCAGCCTGATTGAACACTCCAAATTGTCCCGAGGTGTGATTGTCGGTGCGAATGGTTGTTCGTTTCTGTGTGCCCTGCGATTGGCTGGCAACCGGTTCAGGGTGTCCCCCGCCTCCTGCCCAAAGACAACTGGGATAAAATGAATGAATGAATGAAGTATGCGGGAGTTGTAAAATGACTTAGGAGAAACCTATATCGTCTCACAATATGAGAGATTTTCACCCACAGCGGCTGGATTCTTTGTTGCAGATGGATGCGGAAGGGCCGAGACAAGCGTTGCCTGTACATCAAAGAACAAGCTGACCTTCAGTGTTTGAGCCCACCTCGCTACCTCACGTCACCCCCACCCGGCGCCGCCAGCCGCTTGTCAATTGACAGCGACTTCAAACGCTCAAGCGTGTTTTGGCCGCTCCTCCTCGCGCCTGACTCAGCAAAGACAACGGACGCCGTTTGATCTGCTCGTGGGCACGGTGGCGGTGTTCCTCCCGTTGACAAAAAGCGCCAGGAAGCGGCGGCCTCCGGAGGCCACGGGACCAGACCCTGTTTATCCTGAGCACAACCGGTGGACTCTGGGGGTCCGGGTCCTGCCTCGCCCTGCACCTGGAACACCAAGTAAACACACTCAGCCAATACATGAACATCAAATCCAAACGCTCCCTCCAGAACGGAATGAACGCTACACCGGAGTCTCAAACCGTCACCGAGCAATGGTCATCTCGTCTTTGAGAGCCACTGAAGATTCTCACTCACTTCAAACTTTGAAATTGAAGCAACACACTCACTATTGCTGCCATTGTCTCGTGCGGCCGTATCTGTCAGTAGCGCGTTTCAGTTGCGGCATGACCCGCGACGACCTGGTCAATACGTGCGTGTGTAACAAGTTATTCCCCCGTTACATTTCTGTGTGCGCGCACGCGCGTGTGATTAATCCACTGAGCAAAGACACTTTAAGCTGTTAAACAGCTGAGTGTCAAAGGGCTCTTGCGAGGGCCTTGTGGCGCCTGCACTGACCCCTCGAACACGCACACACACGCACCCACACACACACAAAATGTGTATAGACACACGGGCGCACCGAGATTCATCTCTGCTGCCCAGACGCAGTGGTAAACTCAGCTGTTGCTACTTCTCAGTTCCAGAGGACATGCCAAGAGCATGTGATCAGGATGTACGGCAAGCGTGTGTGTGTTTGTGAGTGTGTGTGTGGGTGTGTACAGCAATACCACTGTCTCTTTTGATTTGCACATGCTTATTAATCGCCACTTATGAACCTTTGCATTGAACCAGGGCTAGGCAGGCGATCATGGAAAAAAATAAAATAAAATACAGAATTCCGATTGTTTTCATTGATCGTGATTGATGAATACGATTTTTTTCATTGGTTTCCAAAACTCAGTTATCTATCGATGGGGCGGCAAGGTAGTCGAGTGGTTAGCACGTCGACATCACAGTGCAGAGGTACCGGGTTCGAGTCCAGCTTCGGCCTTCCTGTGTGGCGTTTGCATGTTCTCCCTGTGCCTGCGTGGGTTTTCTCCGGGTACTCCGTTTTTTTCCCACATTCCAAAAACATGCATGGCAGGGTGATTGAACCCTCCAAATTGTCTCTAGGTGTGAGTATGGGTGCGAATGGTTGTTCGTTTCTGTGTGCCCTGCGATTGGCTGGCGACCGGTTCAGGGTGTCCCCCGCCTACTGCCCGAAGACAGCTGGGTTGGCTCCAGCACCCCCCGCAACCCTTGTGAGGATAATGGGGTTTGGAAAATGATTGAATGAATGAATATATATCCATCCATCCATCCATCCATCTGTGGTCGTGGGGGCAAAAGCCTTAGCAGGGAAGCCCAGACTTCCACCTCCCCAGCCACTTCTTTGTCCAGCTCTTAACGGGGTTTCTTGAGGTGTTCCCAGGCTTTCCGGAAGACATAGTCTCTGCAGTGTGTTCTGGGTCGTCCACGGGGCCTCCTGCCGGTGGGACACGCCTGCAACACCTCACCAGGGAAGCATCCAAGGAAGCATCTTAATCAGATGCCCGAGCCGCTTCATCTGGCTCCTCTAGACGTGGAGGAGAAGCGGCAGGAATAAAATACTTCTTTTTAATCCATACATTATTAATTGTTAGGGAATATTGATCAAAACAAGTTCATTTATGGATAGCCTTCATCAGGTCCAGGTGTAATATTTTTGTTCCAACACGGCGCCTATTTGAGGAAATCGAGTCCATTCATTGCAGGCATCATAATGCTTCAAAATGTGCACGTCGGTGGCATTAGCAAACGCCCCCTCTATCCGCCCCCTCCTCCCGCCCCACTTCTGTTCACTCCCACCCGTGCATCAGGCTCCCGTGCATCTTTATCGGAACCAAGCCACGTCCAGATTAGCATTCTAATGCCGGGACATTGTTTACCAAAGCACTTTCCTTTGGCCTCGCAAACCTTCCTTCCCTCCCTCGCCAAACCTCAGATGGTACACAGCTGAGCAAGACAGACTCTTGGGGAAGCATCCAGAAATGAACAGAAAGAAAAAAAAAAACATTTGTATCACATTGAGGTAGCTGTGATCTTCCCAGTGCAGAAAAAAAATGACTTCTTTCAAATCATATCACTAAAGAAAAAACAAAATCCATTATGTTAATTTCTAGTCTTACATTTTGGAGTAGAAGGGACACATAATTAAATTAGAATTGAGCAACCATATACAGTTCATGCTTGGTCACTGGACATGCAGTTTAGTTTTGGTTTTTTGTCGGAATATTCTCCCCCCCACATCATCTGATTGGACCATTCCAACATTCACTCTCAAACCTTTCCCACCCCAGTTCTTGTCTGCCACGCATCGCTTGTCCTCTGAAAAACGTTTACACTGAAGACACAATGGTTAATTAGAAAAGAAACATCAAGGCAGTACGTCTAAGTCACGCTGGTCCAACAAATTTACAAAGCCATTTAAAAAAAAACAAACAAAAAAAAAAAAAGCAAAAACGCAACACAAATGTCGTAAGGTCTTAATGAAAATATCTTTGTCGAAATAACTCAAAAATGACATCTTCTGCGAATGTGACATTACTTTTACTTCGACTTGAGTTGCGCAAAACCATCTAAAATTGCGATCAGCTTCAACTCTTCAGCCCGCCCAAATCCAATCTGTGACCTAATCTCCTGGGTCAAAAGAAGTAATCCAACCTTGGGTAAAAGTAACCCAGTGTGTTTTTTTTTTTTTTTGTGGGTTATTCATTTGACCCCAATTTTGGGTTGTTTTGGATAGAAATCCAAACTTTTAACTCAATTTTTTGGGTGATTGAACCCAAAAAGTTGAGTCAAATAACCCACAAAAACCCCCGACACTTTTAACCAAATCTTTTGGATGATTGAACCCAAAAAGTTGAGTCAAATAACCCACAACCCCCCCCCCCCCCCCCTTTTACCCAAATTTTTGGGCGCTTGAACCCAAAAAGTTAAGTCAAATAACCCACAACCCCCCCCCCCCCCCCCTTTTACCCAAATTTTTGGGCGCTTGAACCCAAAAAGTTAAGTCAAATAACCCACAACCCCCCCCCCCCCCCCCTTTTACCCAAATTTTTGGGCGCTTGAACCCAAAAAGTTAAGTCAAATAACCCACAACCCCCCCCCCCCCCCCCTTTTACCCAAATTTTTGGGCGCTTGAACCCAAAAAGTTAAGTCAAATAACCCACAAAAACCCCCCACTTTTTGAAACCAAATCTTTTCGGTGATTGAACTCAAAAGGTTGAGGCAAATAACCCACAAAAAAAAAAACAAAACGACACTTTTAACCCAATTTTTTGGGGGTGCACTGAACAGAAACACCCAAATTTTTGAGTGTCGCACAAAATAACACATTTTTGTGTGGTTGCTTTTTTTTTTACCCATATTGGGTAAAAATTAGCACATTTTATCCAAAAATGGATCTCAACACTTAACGAACGAATTTCCTCTCTCAGACTTCCAGGGTTTAGTTGCCCCCTTTGCATTTTGCCCAGCAAGCAACTGGGTAGATTTTCTTGAGTAAACATGCCGATTGTCTGCGCGTCTCTCAACCCCTCAGCAGCTGCTTCTCCTTAAGCTCGTGCCATCATCATCATCATAATCATCATCATCATCGTGACTATCATTGCATCAACATCATCATCAGGCGGCTGCTTGAAGGCAACAAAAGGTGCGGACGTTCAACAATGGGCCCGGGCGGCTCCGAGGAGCAGATCAAGGCTTTAAACAAGCGAGCAGACAGGAGCTGTTTGAATAGGCCGCCGCCCCTTTCTTCATCTTTTTACTCGCCATTGTGGGCCGTTGTGTGTTCAAGGGAAAGGTGCGCGACAGCCCGGGCAGGTGCTCGGCGTTTTTTTTACCTCGCTGCAGTTTGTTAGCACAGGGAGCGGATGCACAAAAGACGCACAATGCTTCAAGGAGAAGCTCGAGCGGGACCAACTGTCATCGGAGACGCCGTTAAATGAATATGTCTTCTAAATCGGGACACCCTGCAGAGAAAAGCGTAGTAGTAAGAAGCGCGGGCTGCGTCATGTTTCCGCGGGGCTGTAATGTGAAGTGCTGCTTGCCCAAACGCCGTCATGACTGAGACTGCGGGTCAGACGAGACGAGCTGGAGCCGAAACAGTTTGGTGGGGTCATTTCTACTTTTTAAATAGTCATAAATAAAGAAGAAGAAAAGAAAGAGAGCACCAATATTGTGGAAGTTGAGCACGAATGTTTGGCACTTGTCGGTTGCTGGTCCATTTATCCCAAAGCAGTTCGATGGGGTTCAAGTGTACAGACTGTGCCTTTTTGTAGGATTCTGATTTGGCCCACCACCTCATTTTACGTGGCCCGCGAAGGCAAATCATGTGGGTCGACTTCACGTTTCTTGTTAAAATACTAAAATTGTAAATTGGCCTCACATTCGACAACATCGAGCACTGATGAATAGTTGCTTTCATTCATTTTCCGATCCGCTTTATCCTCACGAGGGTCGCGGGGCGTGCTGGTGCCTGTCCCGGCTGTCTTCGGGCAGTAGGCGGGGGACACCCTGAACCGGTTGCCAGCCAATCGCAGGGCGCACACAGACGAACAACTGTCTGCGCTCACACTCAGGAACAATTTGGAGTGTTCCATTAACCTGCCATGCATGTTTTTGGAATGTGGGAGGAAACCGGAGTACCCGGAGAAAACCCACGCAGGCACGGGGAGAACATGCAAACTCCACACAGGAAGCCGGAGCCGGGATCGAACCCTGCATCTCTGCACTGTGAGCCCAACGCGACACCCGAATAGTTGATCAAACTTTTTTTTTTTTTTAAATTACGAGCTTCTGATTTCAAAATCCATCAATTTGTTGTGTACACGTGGCGATATGTGTTCACAGTCCCGATGGAGGAAAAAGCATAACTTTGATGTGCCCCCCTCCCCCCCCACACCCTCCTCCAGTGCACAGCAGACACACGAGGCAAAGGCTGCCATCCTGACACAAATCCTCGCTAAGGGTCCTTCCCCCCCCACCCCCCCAACCCCTCCTGCTCTCTTTGCCACCAGCAAATCCGGGTTTCACCACAACTGAAGCACTTAGCCGTAATCCCCATGAAGAGGCGATAGCCCCCTTGCACAAGTCACTTTTGCGCCATTAAAAGGCGTACAATGGGGGCGTGTTTGGGACTCACTTAAATGGATTGAGCACAAAGCCCGCGCTTGATAAGTTTTTAGCCGGGGAAGAATCCGCCATTTACACCCCTCCTTTTGTGCATTCTCTTAGATGCACTTGTCTCAACAGTCTAAGCTGCTTTTATCCCTCCTTTAGTTATTTATTTATTTTAAGGGGTGTGTGTGGGGGGGGGGGTTGTTTAATTCCTAAGCACCAGAATACAGTATGTACCATTTCTTCGCCCCCCCCTCCCGACCCCCAACCCTCCGCTGCCCACACCACGCACACAAATATTACAGAGCGCGGCTCACAATGAAGGACGACTCAATCCACTTCTGAAAAGCAAACACGAGGGGATGCCAGCCTCTTGCCGGCTTCCCCTCGCCAACCCTTCAAATGAATCCGCACTTTCTAATCTTTGGAGCACTTTTGATAATCTGGCCTCTAGTGGAGCAAAAAAAAAAAAAAAGGCACGAGGAGGAAGTGGACGGCGGAGCCTTCGTAAAGGCGCTAATTCCCCGTCATCCTCGGGCGTGACGCGAGGTCTTATCGAGGCAAGAACAGCGAGCGAAACATGAGCGGGGCACAACAGAGGCGGCGGAGGAACGCTTGCTCCCGAAGATAATTGAAACACAATCAACCACAGTTGTCACGTGCAAAATCAATTTAGGGGACGAGACGTGCCGACGAGGATTTGACGGAGTCAAGGACAAGTTGTCTCCGTGCGTGGCCATTTGCATTCACTGGACAGTATATGAGGCGGAGCTGCACAATAGCAACATTTTTACAATTTTTTCAGATTCGTGTTGCTGCTTGTCGGTCAAATAATCCGACAAGCAGCAGGCAGCTTGTCAGTCCTGCAATACATTGACGCTTGATTGCATGACAAGACACAGGTGCACCATCCGAAGGGTCACGCCCAAATACTCCGGCTGGGGCCGAAACAAAAACAAGGCAGGGTAGAACATGACAGAAATTCATGTGACGGTGGTACCTCTACTTACGAAAGTAATTGGTCCTGGAAGAAATATCTTAACTCGAAAAGTTTGTAAGTAGAGACGCGTTTTCCATGTAAATGCCCTAATCCGTTCCAAGCACCCTAAAATTTCAGACAGAAATGTTTTCTAAAGCATAAAAATGAATCGAAATATGTAGCAAATACATGTCACAATTAGATTATTATAAGGACGTTTGCTTTTGTCGGCTTTTGACAATCCTTCGAAAATGTCTAAGGCAGACATCGGCATTGTGAGCTATCGCCCGACTTTTTGTGGGTGACTCACATTGACGTAAAACTATCGGAACACCTCATGGGCGAATGACGAGGACGATGCATAGACACATTTCTATCTATCTGCACACATAGACACATGTGGTAAGAGGTCCCTCTCAGCCAATGGGAAGCCAGGAAGATGCTCGGTAATAGCCAATGGCAGAGCAGCTTTAAATATGTTGCGTTCAGGAAACTCGGAGCTGCAAGAAGCAGCCCATACGTAGTTTTACCTTTCGTATCTTGAAATTTCTTTCGTAACTCGAGGCAATATTTTCCTGTTGAGGCGTTTCGTAACTCGAACATTTCGTATGAAGAGACGTTCGTAAGAAGAGGTCCCACTGTACTTTTGATTTCTCGACCACGACGATGACTTGAC
>NW_017805409.1:1162638-1172238 GCF_001891065.2 Hippocampus comes
ATATATACCGATATAAATTAGGTCCCCTTTGCTGCATTTATTTATGACGGTGTTGAAAGTGACACTGTTGCTATTTTTAGACACCGGCGGATACCGCACCACTGAAATACCGCCCAACCCGAATGTATGTTGAGAGAGAGAGAGAGCTCTAGATATATATATATATATATACCGATATAAATTAGGTCCCCTTTGCTGCATTTATTTATGACGGTGTTGAAAGTGACACTGTTGCTATTTTTAGACACCGGCGGATACCGCACCACTGAAATACCGCCCAACCCGAATGTATGTTGAGAGAGAGAGAGAGCTCTAGATATATATAAATCCCATTGTTAAAATAGTTTAAATTGCATGGGCCAGCACTTGGGTTTCTAAAGGCCCTTGGCGGATTAGTTTGACGTGACAAATCTGAACTCTGATTGGACAACAAAAAAAAAAAAAAAAGCATTCATCCTTTTTCGGCGAATTTTAAATCGAATTTGCCTGTCAAGCTCCTCTGTAGCGCTAAGCTAACCTTTGTATGTTCGTCTCAAGACGCTGTCAAGATGGCCGAGCTCTGCGACGGCCATCTTGACACGCGTTCGGAAATTCGCTCTGCCGCTCCGAACACGCTCAATCTCATCAGAGTAGTGCCAACAAGCGTCAGAATGAATTTCCGAGCGCTCCCAGGCTGTCGCCTGGCTAATTGAATGTCAATCCCTGCTCAGTTCGACATTAGCTAACATTATAGCCAACTATTAGTTGAGTTATATTAATACAGTACTGAGTTGAAAACACGACTGCAAATTGGTATGTATGTTCCAAAAATTACATTTAATATCATATTGGGATGAAAATGACACCGTCGCTATTTTTGGACACCGGAGGACACCGTATCACGGAAATACCGGCCAACCATAATACGTGTGTGTGTGTGTGTGTGTGTGTGTGTGTGTGTGTGTGTGTGTGTGTGTGTGTTAGCAATGTAGCGATTTTTTTTTTTTTTTTATTGTCTGCTGCATTTATTTATGACGGTGTTGAAAGTGACACTGTTGCTATTTTTAGACACCGGCGGATACCGCACCACTGAAATACCGCCCAACCCGAATGTATGTTGAGAGAGAGAGAGAGCTCTAGATATATATAAATCCCATTGTTAAAATAGTTTAAATTGCATGGGCCAGCACTTGGGTTTCTAAAGGCCCTTGGCGGATTAGTTTGACGTGACAAATCTGAACTCTGATTGGACAACAAAAAAAAAAAAAACCTCCACATGCACAGACAAAAGCTACAAAATGAAGACATTCAACTGCTGATAAGAGCTGAATCCATCTACGTGGAACAAATGCGTGGTTATGACTGTATAGGTCAGTGCTGGTGATGGCGTTTGGGGGCAGCACGGGAGGCTTTGCCGTCTGTGACAGCGCCACCGCTGCGATGAAGTGCCTCCGCATCTGCGCATTGTGTCCGTGAAGTATTGTTTTGGGAGGATAAAGGCTTGGTGTACAGCGGCCAGCTTTCCCTCCCTGACTCTGCTGGCTGGGCTCTAAAGCTACTAAGTAGCAGCTGTCCACCTGGCCAAGGGAAAGCCTTTTAGTGACACACACATACACACACACACACACATTGCTCGCCCTCTTGAGAGGAGAAATGCTCCCTCACTACTTGTGGACACTTCCATTTGTGTGTACGTGTGTGTGCGTGTGGAGGAGAGGCCCAGATGGTCAGGGAGGGGGGAGCGGCGGCCAGTGTCACCAAGTGAGTGAAGGCGGGAAATGGAAAAGAGCGGAGCGACGCGCACGCAGGGTTGGGGGGGCGGGCGAGAGAGTTGGAACCAGAAAGACGAGGGGACGGCGGCCGGGCCTGAGCCAAGGCGCCGGAGCGGGAAGATGACGACACTGAAGCGCGGCGGCCGCGCAACCGCGAAAGAACACACACATGCGTGCACACACACATTTATATGTCATTCGAATCATTCCATGTTAAAATGGAACCGTCCTTGAATCGTATCACACCCTGTGTATCGAGATATGCATGGAATTAGGCACTCGCCTAATCAATATATATTTTTTTTTATATGCTTGTACAGTAGGCCAATATATGCACATGTAAATGTAAAATCAAATATTCAAAAATGAAAATCACCAAATAATGCTCTATATTTAATAAATAAATATATTGTATCTACATACAAAAATAAAATAAATATTTTTCATATTTTTTAATTAAATAGGATTTTTAGGTTTATTAGATTTTTTGGGGGGGGTTTCTTGTGCTCGCAGGATTTTTTTTTTATTTAACATTTATGCATATTTTAAATGTTATTTTATACACCTTTTGCATCAAAAATAAAATTACATATGAATTAAAAAAAAAGGTTTTTGTTTTTTTTTTTGGTTTGTTTGTTTCAAAACTAGGCAAAATTTCAACTGGAGCCAAAATAATTGTAGAAGTGTGACAGGGTTGGGGATAAGCATGGAAAGGAAACTCTTCTATCCAGATGGCGATATTATTATTATTACTCATCCCCCGCCCTCACCCCTCTTCCCCCGCACCCCTTCCAACCTTTAATTCATTTATTTCATGTCACAGTTGCGCTTTGATCGCTCCTCTCCAATTATTAATGCGCTTTCGCCGCACGCTGCTCTTGAAGTCATCGTTCCAGTCTCTCCTTTGATTGCTCCACCTGATGGGAAAAGCTCTCTTCCAACACCCCCACTCGTCCAACCCCAATCCAAGTATGACTTTTTTTTTCTTTTTTTTTTTTTAGGGTTGTTGTGTTGGAACATTTGCACACACACACACACACACACACACACACACACGCACGCACGCACACACATGTACATGGGGTGTATTGTCTGGAGTCTCTCCAGAGGCATTGGCGTGTGTCACTCATCTATTATTGATCAGATGCAACTGCCATCATGGAGTGCACATCATTTAGGGATGTGCCATTCTTCTCACTTGCACTCACAACACACACGCACACGCACACGCACATGCGTGCACGCGCACACTCAAGTCCAATTTTGCTCTAAAGCGAGCTCGTGCTCGCAGTAAGGGCTTTCATAATTGGAGACATTGCCATTGCCACGGCAACGCCAAATGCTCTATTTTAGTTGTCTATACTGCGAACAATATACTTTGTTGCTGATGCTATTCGTTAGCCTGCGTATGGCGTTTTGCATTGTTTGTTAGCATGAAGCTAAATTGACTTATTCAAAGCAAAGCCACGTTTTTTTTTTTTTGTTTATTTTTTTTTTAAACAACTTGGAATTGGATGAGTGGTAGTTTCATGGATTGGGACTGGCATTAAAGAAATTATCATCAGGAGGTCCAAGCTGTGTGACATCACTTGTGCGGCTCCCACAGTGCACATCACTGGACCTCGGGACAGAACTGAGCACTGCTGATGCACTTGTTTGGGTTGACGAGCTGCACCAGCGTGAGACGGGAGGGACGTATCGCCCACTCAACACCCACCCACACGCTCGCTCTCCTCTTTTTCTTTTTTTTCCTTTTTTTTTTTTTTTTATCCAAATGCAAGTCACCGTGAAAAATGTGCTGGTCCAATATTTGCACAGAAGTGGTGCTGGGACAGACAGATAACCTATCAGTATTTGAGTTTGGCTTCCCATGCTCCAAATAGCCATCCTCCGCCTGTTTAGCTTATTGATTGGCTTGGCAAGAAACTAGGTCCCCTCAGCAGTGACCAAGGTCATACAACACATGGACTCTGTGCCACCCATACAACACCCCCCCCCACCCCACCACCACCACCCAAAGCCCCTCTTAACACCCACCCGCCCACTTTGCTCTTCCTCCCGCTCATTTCACATACTCGTCGCACTCACTCAATGATCCAAAACCACAAACGGAGTGTGAAGACATCTTGGAGGATCGTGGTTGATATTTCTAACTTGTTTTTTTAGTGCGCGTCTATGTGTGTGTGCGTGTGCGTGCAAGTGTGTGTGATGACTCAGGGGTACGCACCAGAGGCGGCGTCCTCGGCTCTCGTGTGGGAATCAATGAGATTGAATTCTGAAGGTTTTCTCAGGGGCATAAGCCCTGCCTGTCAATAGTGCTCTATGTCACAAGTGCATCACAAGTGCAAAGCTCTTGTCCTTCATTAAAAAAAAAAAAAAAAACTCCCACCCCAGTCAACAAAGCAGATTACAAAACCCGGGCCAGATTGGATCGAGTCGAGTCTTATAAAAAAAATTAATAATAATAATTGTAGAAGTTTTTCAAGATTTTTTTATTTTTATTTTTTTGGAAGGGGGGATTTGAACAAAATATTTCAAAATAAATTCAGGGAAAAGAAAAAAAAAATCTACAAACATTAGTGATGGGATTTTCGGCTCTTTTCGGTGATCCGGTTCATTTGGATCGGCTCAGTGAAAAGAGACGGCGGCTCTTTTTGGCTCTCAAACGGCTCTTTTAACTTTCGCTTTTCTTTGAAACATTTATGACAAATTTAGCATACATTTTGATAAATGACTCGGTGAACTAAATATTGCACTCTACTGACTGCAAATAGCAACAATGATCAAACAAAGAAATGGCTTTTTACTTATTTTATTGAACATTAAAAAGGCTCCAAACAATAAACAACCAGCCAAATTAAACTTCAACCAGCAACAATCAAACATGCTGCATCACAACAAAAATAGTGAGTATTAACTGCAACAGCAGCAGTGAACAAAACAAACATAAGCTACTCCTTGCTTTATTTTAAATTTGCAGTCAACAAAACGAAATACTTCAACTTGGAATACTTCAATTTGTCCAGTCTTTGAGACCACCCTCTCTGAGGGGACAGAAGTTGCTACAATGCACAATCTACTCTCCATTTACGTTGATCAAACGGGGGTAGACGGGAGCTCGGTATTTCCACCAACTCAGTGGATCAGCTGCCCTTGAAATCTGCGGTTCTTCAAGATATGCCCTAATTTAGTGCTTTGTGTTTTTGCACGCTTGGCTAATACTTTAAATTAGATTCAGATTGCTTGCCAAACTCATTTGTGGTTTCCCGGACAGTAGGGGGCGATATGAACTAAAGACATCCAATTCACCAAGAAGAAGAAGAAGTACAAGCACAAGAACGGTACCACATCCGGTTCAATGAGCAAGTTTTTCCGCCGTCCACAAGCCCTGTTCTCAGTGAGTAATTTTAACATTTTAAACTGACTTCGCAGTTTATCTCTGAGTGTATAGATGCAGACAATTGGGGAGAGTTATTACGACACGTTGCTCCTTTAATTTTGTTGTTGTGACTCAACGTAAAAAACGTCGTCAGCAAAAGGGGGGCAGTGAGCGAGCACGCCGCCGACAAGTAGACCTCAGCCGTCAATCAAAAAGCAATCGCGAACAGCGTTTGACTTGAATACTATTCTGTATGTTTTCCACACCAAAGCTGCTATCAGCAGTGGGAGGGTGATGGATGGCTTCACATCATGGGGGGGGCGGATTTGTTTCAAAACTATTCCCACAAATGCACCCGTGACTTTGTTCATTTGTTTTTCGAAAGGAGGTTGCCCATTGTACTTTAGGTGTGGATCGCTCAAACAGATGCATTGCGAGCGCGGGCACGTTTGGAAATGGACGGGTTGAAAGTTAAAGTCTGCCACTTTACGAATAATGACTCAAATTAAAAAGAAAAAAAAGAAACAACCTTTTTTTATGGACGACAATGGGTGACTTTCCACTTTTGTTTTGTTTTTCTGCCTGACCAGATTAGTCAGATTACTGGGCCAAAGGCCCAGCCGCCAGACTCGGAGGACATGCGGAAGGGACGCCAACCTGCATTTGGACACGCGTGACGACTGAGCTGTGTGGCGTGCTTGAAGAGCTGATGTCTGATGTCACGTTGCACCACAAGGTGGAGGTGAGTGTGCCCGCCTGTCTGTCTCTCACTCAACTTAAACTTCTGCTTCGTGTACTGCACAACAGTGTCAACTCCACATGGACAACCCGAGCATCATCAAGCACTTCTGGAATATGTTTTTAAACCTTGAAGTGGACCAAGTTAGTTTAAAAATGTGTCTATGTATGCATATATAATATATACATACATATGACTAACTTGGCCCACTTCAATGTCATTTAAAAACTTGACCAGAAGAGTGTGATCATGTTGTTGTGGAGTACACGGCAATGAGATGTCAGTGACATCACGCATGAGCTGGTAAAGCACATGCTCCCATCTCAGGCCTGTCGTCAGTGTTTGTGTGCGTGCAACTTGAACTGGCCCGCACAAAGATTGACTGGTCAAATGCTTTTACATTGTCATGTTCGCTTTTCTGTCCAATAACTTGTTCAACTCACTCGAAGCCTTTTCAAAGACTGAAGTCATGAGCTCAGACTTGCGCTTCAGTCACATCAGACAGTCTTTTCACTGTTCCCGTTGGTCTCCACATGACTCGAAACTCCAGGAATCGAGCTTTTGGGTCATGTGAAACCGACGGGAACAGTGAAAAGACTGTCTGATGTGACCCAAGTGCAAGTCTGAGCTCAAGACTCAAGTGGGACTTTGAAAAAGTGCTGCAATGCCCGCCCCAAACCACACCCAATTTGACATCCACCAATTGCGGTGAGGCCCCTCATTTGCATAACCCGAACCCTAAATTGCATACCCATGCCCACTTTCCAAGTTCTGACCAATCAGATTGCTCCAAAATTGCATAACCACGCCCCCAAAGAGCCCGTCAATCAGAGAATGCCTAATTTGCATAACAACTCCCCCTTTCCACGAATCACAGCATGTTGTCGTCATTTTCCACCCACTTTCACAGCTATCAGCGAATCATCAGCCATCATTCCAGCCAGGCCACACCCACTTTCCTGGATTTTTCTGCCTGGAAAAAAAAAATTTGGGGAAAAAAATTTTGAAAAAAAATTCAAAAAAAAAAGTTTAGAAAAAAACTGAAAATAATTTTGTTCAATTTTTTAAAAAAAAATTTAAAGTTAGATTGTGGTGATGTGTTTAAAAATGAAGTTGAGTTGAAGTGTTCTTTGTAATCAAGATTTATTTCTTTTGCAGAGTAGACAATCACAAAAGCAGAGGAAAAAGTTGCAAGTTGGATGGCGGTCTGCTTGTTGCTGGGCGGCGAAGTGGTCAGCTCTTGAGAAGAACGTGGGACAGGTGTGTTGACCTGAGAGGAAAGGCATCCGTGAGTTACACGCAAGTCACTTTCTTGTGCAAAGATGTGTTGGGCATGAAACTTACCCAGGAAGATATACTGTTGGGTCTTTCGAGAGCAGGAAGCCGATCATGTTTACTGCTGCCTGGGGGAGAAAAAAAAAGTCAAAAAAGTAGTCATGATGGTGCATTGAACGAGTGTAAATGTCTCCGACTTTTCAGGCTGGCCCAAAGTTTGACTTCAGCACCTTGCGAATAACGGGAAGAAGAGCTAAAAGTGTTGCCTGCAGGTCTGTGCTCGTAGGTGGACTCTGGCGGTGAGCACGTTACTCCATGTTGTGGCACGGAGGACCCAAGAACAATCTTCCTTCAACTCTGAATAATGAAATGAGACTTGTTGAAATGAGACTTCTTACCAGCTCTGTTTGCCTGATCACCACGCAAGGTCTTTTACCATTCGGCCATTCTGCTGCGAAAATTTCGAAATTTTTATATGCAGTCAAAGGCAGCCGACCACACGAGGTTTTGAAGGTTAAAAAAAAGAACATAATTGGTGAGATGGTTGGCGATGTGACAGCACTCCAACCTCACCCATAACCCATCGACCACGGCAGTATTTCCTACTGCCTGCCTTCAGAATGCTATCCTGAGATCAGGATAGTTTGCAAAGCCAACTTCGTTTTCGATTGAAGACGTGTTGCACAAAGAGATCGTGTCGTTCTGTCATTTTGCTTTCTTGGCCAGGGGTGTCAAACTCATTTCACATTGTGGGCCACATAGGGCCTCGGTTGATGTCAAGTGGGCCGGACCATTAAAAATGAGACCAGACTCTGCTATAAATAACCAAAATAATATGTCTTTCCTTTGTTTTGGTCTAAAGATGCACAAGAACACTAGGAAAAGGAAGAAATTTACTGAACATATCTTTTACAAAACATTTCATGAAGCACCTAAGATTTCCTTCGACAAATGTGCAATGTACTTTTGTCATTCACATATATGCATTGCAACTGATCCCACTGACTGTACAAAGGCACAAAACCTGAACAAGTAATTGGTCTTGAAAAATATAGTCATGCACTTTTAAGATTAAACGAGATTTATGAAGAAAGGAATTTTTAAACCATTTCCACGACCACATGAAATCGAAATGTAATCCCTGCCTACACCTTACAAACTAAGGAGAGTGCTATAATATGTGTAAAGAATAAAGTATTCACATGTCCTTGATAGTGTCTGCTGTGTTGAGCCTGTCTCAGTGACAGACTTAGGCTGCTGTTGTCGTCTTCTCTGATCAAAACAATGTTGTCTTTTCCTCTAATCAAAACAGTGTCTCCACCTAGCGGATATTCCACGAATTGCACCTTATTAAAAATATTCGATGCGTGTCTTTTGTGCATTTTTTCACTTTTAAATTATCCTGCGGGCCTGATAAAACCTCTTTGTGGGCCGGTTCCGGCCAAATGTTATACACCCCTGATGAATAGTAAGGTGTTTTTAGCCGAAAAAAACGACCATGTATGGTAAGGCGTTTTAACCCGAAAATAACGACCATGTACAGGAAGGCGTTTTTAGCCGAAAAAAAGGACCATGTATAGACAGGCGTTTTTAGACGAAAAAAACGACCATTTATAGGAAGGCGTTTTTCGAGGAAAAAAACGACCACGTATAGGAAGGTGTTTTTAGCCGAAAAAAACAACCACGAATAGGAAGGCGTTTTTAGGCGAAAAAAACGACCATGTATATGTAGTAAGGCGTTTTAACCCGAAAAAAAACGACCATTTATAGAAAGGCGTTTTTAACCCCCAAAAAACGACCATGGATAGTAAGGTGTTTTTTACAGACAAAAAAACGACCATGTATCGTAAGCCGTTTTTAGCCCAAAAAAACGACCATGTATAATATGGCGTTTTTAGCCCATAAAAACGACCATGTTAGTAAGGCGTTTTTAGCCCCCAAAAAATGACCATGTATAATATGGCGTTTTTAGCCCATAAAAACGACCATGTATAGTAAGGCGTTTTTAGCCCCCAAAAAATGACCATGTATAGTAAGGCGTTTTTAGCCCAAAAAAACGACCTTTATAGGAAGGCGTTCTTTGTCGAAAAAAACGACCATGTATAGTAAGGCGTTTCTAGCCCCCAAAAAATGACCATGTATAGTAGGGCGTTTTTAGCCCATAAAAACGACCATGTATAGTAAGGCGTTTTGAGCCCAAAAAAACGACCATGTATACTAAGGCGTTTTTAGCCCAAAAAAACGACCATGTATAGACAGGCGTTTTTAGACGAAAAAAAACGACCATGTATAGGAAGGCGTTTTTAGCCGAAAAAAAAACGACCATGTATAGTAAGGTGTTTTTAGACGAAAAAAAGGACCATGTACCGAAAGGCGTTTTTCGAGGAAAAAAACGACCATGTATAGTCGCGCGTTTTTAGTCGAAAAAAAACGACCATGTATACGAAGGCGTTTTT
>NW_017805410.1:0-619 GCF_001891065.2 Hippocampus comes
GACGCCGCCTGAGCCTTGGAACAAAAGGGCGGAGCCCGAGTCAGGCCGCCCGCTCCCGCCCGAGTCGTCGAGCCGGGGCTGGGCGATGCGATGCCGTGGCTCGCGCGTACCGTCTGGAAACGCCGCTGGCGGCGCCGCGCCTTCTTCCCGTTCTTTGCCGGTGCCGGCGATGAATCGCGGATCGAAGCGTCTTTGAACGAGAGCAAACTGGAGCTCGCTGTCACGTCGGCGAGGCCCCGGCGAAGGTTGGCGGCGACCTGCTTTTTGTTTTCCCCGAGGCTATTTTTGGGGTGAAAGCGCAACTACAGCATGCGGAGCAGACGTGCGTGTCAACTTTGCGGGACGAATCGCCCAGCCCGACTTCAAGTACGACGGCCGATCCGATTCACCTCCTCGTCCTCCTCGTCGGTGGAGGGTGCGGCGGAAGCGTTTTTCGACTCCTCCAAGGAGGCGACGCCGCCGTCCCCTTGCTCCGCCTCCCACTCCTGAAGCACCTCCTCCAGGTTGAATCGCCGGCGGTAGTTGACGAAAAAATTCTTCACTTGTCCCGGCGTTTTGTTGCCGATGACGTCGGCGATGGCCTGGAAATCTTTGCCGTACCTCCTGACTCCTGCAAGAC
>NW_017805410.1:2103-4675 GCF_001891065.2 Hippocampus comes
GTCGCCGGCCACGCGGCCGCGTACCTCTTCCTTGGCCTCTTTGTGGGGGTCGTAGTCGCTGTCGTTGGGTTCGGCGGCGTTGGCCTCCTGCGGCTCCTCGTCGCTGCGACGACAGCGGCCATCGGTGAAAAGACGAGCCGGCGCAAGCGCGCGCGCGCACCAACGTCGGCCAATGACAACGTCGAGTCGGCCGGCTGTCAATCGGCCAAACGCTGTGCGGTGACGCCGCCGGCGGGCGTCTTCGTACTCGCGCCGACGTCGCTCGCGGCCTTTGCCTCATTTTACTCGCGGGCGACGCGCCTGCTTTTGGAAACGTTGTTGCGCTTTCACACCAAGCCAGAGGGTGGCGCCACGCCGGCCGCTATCCGTTGGCGCGACGGCTCCTTTGACGCTTAGCCCGACGACGACGACGACGACGCAGCCGGCGCCCGCTCCACCGCGGGGATTTCCACGGCGAGACGCGACGTGCGGAGGCGTCTGTCTGCCGAGCTCGCTTTCTCGGCGCCGGCACAGTGACAAATGGCGGCGAGCCTTCCTCTTGACGCCAGCCTCGATTGAGGACGCCAGCCGGGGAGAGGCGTGGAGGTCGCGAGACTTGGAGAGCACGCCGGGGGGGGCGCTTCCCTGCGAAAGGGCGTTTTGGACACGCGACGCAACGAGGCCGCCGTCGCGACGTGGAAACGCCACGGCGGAGGGGATTTTGATTTGGGGAGAGCGCGGTCACGGGCAAAGTGCGGCGCGTCACCTGTCGCCCCGGTTGCTCCTGCTGGCCAATTTGCGGGCTTGGCGGTCCATCAGGCTGGTTCTGGAGCGGGTCTTCTTCCACGAGTAGTAGTACTTGACCAGGCTGGAGATGGATTTATCTGGAAGCTGACGTCGCAACGTGCCGTCGATGGACTCCCAAACGGGCGGCGGCGGGGGCGGCGGGCGCGGTCGGCCAACGACTTGTCAATGTCGTGTTTGTGCCAGAAGAGCATCCCCAGCGCCTGCGCGGGCCCCGCCCCCCGCACACACACACGCACGCACGCACACGGTGTCCGGCGTTGCCGTTGGAAACGAGCGTCGGCGAGGCGCACCCAACCTGCTCCACGTTGTAGCCGTGCTTCTCTTTGGCCAGCGCCACGTACTCGTCCACTGCGGAGGAAGAAGGCGTTAGCGATGGCGCGCGCCAGGACGGGCGGGCGGGCGGACGTCACTCACGCTTGCCGTCTTGGATGTCGCGGGAAGGCGACCACACCAGCATCCCGCCGTTGTCCCGCTCAGAGTATTTGCCGGAGCCTACAAGGGCAGCGGCGGCGTCAGCGGCTCAAAAAGCGACGGCGGACCTTTGCCGGCTACTCCGGCCTCACCGGGCCTTCGGACCCTTTGCCGACGGGCCGATCGCTCGGCGACTGTTCGGAATCAATTTGGAGCCGGCGGGCAGGATGTGCCATCCGCCCCGTCACCTTCACCGAAAGCTTTCCGTTCGTAGAACCGTCGTCGGTTCGTTTCTGCCCGAACGGGCTTTTTTTTGCGTGTCATGACCCGGAAGAGGGGCAGAAGACTAACGGGCGAGCGAACACGCCGTCGCCAAAGCGGCCGGCAAGACTTTCTCGGCTGTCCGCTGAACTTTTGACCCGAGTCTGGGCCGGAGAGCAAACCAGCACGTTGACTAAAGCGCCCGTCTGAAAAGAGAAGGAGACAGGCAGCAGCAGCAACAACCCCGCCGATGAACGCGTCGCGGCAGCCGGCCGGGTCCGAAGCGGATTGTTGGGTCTTCAAAATGTTTCCGAGAAGAGCGGCGCTCGCTCCATTTTGAAGGCTCGTGTGCCCACTCGGGGGAGTCTGGCGCAAAAGAGAGCGGACCCAAATGGCTCTCGGTTGAAACAAGCCACGCGGCGGCTCGGCTCAGGGACCAGATGGACCCGAAAGCAGACGAGACCGTTCTTTGGCTTTCCTCCGTCGCTTTTCCCGATCGGAGGCCGCGTCGTCGCTCGGCCGTTTCGAGCGAGCGGGGAACAAAAAGAGGAGCGAGCGATCTTCCACTGGAGCCGACAGTGACGCTCATGCGAATTGGCGGAAAACGAGGTCGCCCTCACTTGGGATTGGGGGTGCAACGGCGAGGTCTGTCAGCGTTCGGCGCCGTCCTGAAACCATTCAGAGGCTGAACGGACAATGGCAAGTCAAAGTTTTCCTTCGCTCGGTTGCTCGTTTCGCCTCTTCTCGGAGAGACTCACGCCGAGGCACAAACACGCCCGCGAGCGTTCCGGAGGACGCCAAAGGCGCCGATCCGCGAGAGCGGCCGGCCGGCCGGCCGGCGGCTCGCCTCGTTGGTCGGCCACCGTTCGGCTACCGCGCAAAGCAGCCACGGAGACCGTTTGCGGGCATTTCTCGCGCTCGACCCGGAGTGGAAGTGGAGGAAGAAAAGCTGAAGCGGAAGAAGAAAGCAGTGCTCACCGGCCTCCAAATCGGGAATGTTGGCCTGATAATCCGCTCCGACTCGCATGCCAACATCTGCGGGGAAGAAAAAGCACAGCTCACGCGAAGTGGGGGGGGGAGAGACCGTCCGGGCTGGGCGGCCCACCGTGCTCGT
>NW_017805410.1:4810-10195 GCF_001891065.2 Hippocampus comes
CCCCGCCGCGCCCCCGCGGGGGCCAGTCGGTCGAGGCACTAACCGACGTGGCGGGCGGGGCCCAGTCTGCGTTGAGGTCGGCCGCGGGCGGAGGGAGCGCGACGGCAGATCCCTCCGCCGGCGACGCCGATCAATCGAAGCGCGCGAAACAAACAACATGGCGACGGTCGCCGAACCGTTTTCGACGGACGCGTCCTCAGCAAATGGCAGCACTGTATCCTGGTGACGGAGCGTCAGCAAATCACCATTTAAAAAAACAAAAAAAAACGCCTGCGTGCCCTTCGTTTGGGTTTGAAGTGACACAAGTTTCAGTCTTTCTTCTCCTTTTGTTGGCGTATTCTTTTCCAAGTGCACTGGCTGTGGCCAAATCAAATTGTGGACGCTGTCAAATAGAACGACGGATGAAAAGCCTTCCGGCAACAACGACGCACATTGAAGTCAATCGCCATCTTGAGAAATGATGAGAGACTTCAAGCGAGTTGATGTCAAAAGCCTTTTTCTGTCGTCGTCTTTGTCAACGGATTTGAAGGGAGTCAACCATTTGAATGAAAAAGACCTCAAAACATCAACGACACTTTTGAAAATGGCTTCGCAAATAGGAGATATTTCCAGAACAGAGTCAAAAGACAACCCATATGGCAAACGGCCCTCATTGCGGCCCACGTCGCTTTTTGAACGGTGAGACTTCATTTACGTTTTGTCACGTGAGTTTGGACACGTCGACTTGAAAGCGCAGTTATGTCAGAGACCGAATGCCACTTCACCATCGCTCCCGCCGTACCGCGTCGCAAAGAAAAGCCACGATCCACCCGAGCGCCGAGTGTTCTTGAAGCCACAGCCGCGTGGAGCCAAACGCCGCTACGATCGGCGGTGACCCCCGTCACAGACGGACACATCCGTGCATAGATGTACGCATGCGCGCGCGCACGCACACACTTGTTGCTCAGGCAACGGCTTTGCACGTCTGGCTAGTTTGTGGATGAGATCGCTGCAATGACTTTTGTTTCACAGGTGTGCATGATCCAGACAGGCAATCCAATGAATGAGTAGCTCGATCGTTGGATGAATAAATCAACCAAAAAAAACGGCTCCAATTTTGACCTGGAGGATTTGTTTTGTTTTTTTCCCCTCCCAGGCATTTTCTTGTCCTCCAGTCATCCCGGCGGGCTTACCTTGGTGTCCGTTGTTTCAAATCACATCCTATGACATCATACGCTCGTGCGCGTGCTCAAAGCGTTTTGGAAAAATGCAGCTCAGAATCGGTTCAGTCCGAATGGAAACAAACACAAAGACGAAATCACACACGCACGCTCCACTTGTGCTGGACTACGTCGCCAAATTCCAGATCATGACGGCGAGCGATGTCTGGCGTTGCCTCACGAATGAAAGCGACTTTGCCGAACCAGGCATGCATCGACCACACCCAATAAATCAAGACCACAAGCCAAGAGCGACGTTGGCTAAACGTGCATAGCGCACTGGCTAGTTTGCTGTGTGTGTGTGTGTGTGTGTGTGTGTGTGTGTGTGTGTGTGTGTGTGTGACAATCACCGGACTTGATGGGTCACAATGGCCCCAATTTGAGCTAAAGTAAGCAAGCAAGCGAATGAGCCAGAAAAGCAACTCCAGCCAAGTGGGAACATTGTTTTGACACCAGCAAAGTACTGTCGTGACTCCATTCTTCTCTCGTTGCAAACGGAGGGAGCGCCGGCGCCAGAAAAGCCGTCCGTTTCCAATTTGCAAAAAGTTGGGAGGCCAAGCTTTCGGGGAGAAACACGGCCGGCAAAGATGGCAACTTGACACAAATGGCGACTCCCGGCAGCGCGTGGACGCGGTCTCCGCGCTTGTGTTCTCCGTTCAAAGTAGAGGCTCTCGTCGCTAGGATCTCCCTCCATCGAGCGTCCGAGCTCCAAAACAAAAAGAAACTTGATTGGGGTGGGGGGGGGGGGGGGGGGGGGGGGGGGGGCCGTTTGGCGACAGTTGACAAAAGGGACGGACGGCGAGCTTCTCCATTTGTGGCGCCGCTCGCTGCCGCTGCGAGCGCAAAGGCCCGACCTCGCGCGGGCCGCCGCAGGACGCCGCCGGCTACTGACATTTCCACACAAACAAACTGCAAGGAGAAAACACGCCGGCGTCAACGCGTCGGTCCCGTCGTTTCTTCTTGGCCTTTTCGGGGAGCAACGTCAAAAGTGACTCGCTTTCGAGAGGCGCCACGATGGAAGCCGTCGGTCAATTTGGAGGCTTTCCCATCAGAACTCGAGTTTCGTCAAACAAAACCGGGGGGGGGGCGGGGCGAGAAAGTGAGTTGGGCTCACCTGGGCCCCGTGTTGGCCAACGCACAACGCCAAGCACGTTGCTTGACGCCGTGCGTTGCCTTCGAATGGACGCAAAGCCCCCCTGGCGAGGGTGGGGTACTCCGCTCAGCCCATGAAAACGAGCGGAAAAAAGACGACGGGCCCAAGTTCGAAGTGGGCAAACGTGTCTGTCTTTTAAGAAAACGAGCCACTTTTGGATCGGCGGGCACGTTCGTCACCTGCGGTCGCTGCCGCCGGCGCTGATGACAAACTTGTCGTCGCAAGCGAAGCGGGCGTTGGTCACGTGAGCCGAGTGTCCCGAGTAGCGCTTGTGTTTGGCCTGCAAAAGACAAGCGAGGCGCTTAGCCCCGGGCGGTGCCCCCGCCCGCGTTGGCGTCGTTCCGTACAAATTTCTCCGAGCACGGGAAGTCGAAGAGCTTGATGAGGCCCAAGTCATCGCCGGTCACCAAGTTGAGGCCGGCGCGTGACACGCAGGCGCAGTTGACGTCGGCCTTGTCGGCGTTGCGGGGCCAGATGCCCAGGACCTCGTCGCCCAGGATGCTGCGTGACCACATTTGCCACATTCAACGTTTGCCACAAAATCTGCCCACGTTTTTTTTCCCCGACGGACGGTCAGGAGATGGCGTCGGAGCGACCAAATAGCATCAAAAGTCACGACGAGGCGCCGGCCGCTTTTTCTTTTCTCCTTTGCGGCCGAGTAAGAAAGGGGAGGGACGAGCAGTTACGCGCATCCTGACCCGGAGGAGGGAGGCGGAAGACAAAGGGATTTTTCGGCGCCGTCGCGGCAGGCTTAGGCCGCCGTTTGCTGACTACTCGGTTATGAGCCCCAAAGACAACAGGACGTCGGTCCGAAGAAACGCCCGGCGCCGGCTGGGTGACAAGACGCCACATTCCGACGCTTTCAACTGAACATGGAGCGCACTTCTTTTGCTTCCGAATCGAAGAGATTGTGTTCCATTTGACAAAAGGCCATTTTTCGGGCCGTCGCGCGGAGGGCGGGCCAGGAATCCAAATCGTCCCCCCCCCGGCGAGGCCGAAAAGCCGTCCGGCCGTCCGCCCTCACCTCGTCCACGTGGCCCAAGTGATCCTCTCCACCAGGGCCGCTTCGGTGAGCATCTTGCCCGAAGGAACCTCGTGCACCTGCCGGGCGTAGGTGCTGGTGGACACCTGCGGGTGGGAAGCGATTGCGCTCGGCCCAACAGTGCGAGAGAGAGAGACGGCAGGCGGCGGGGCGGGCTCCGACCTGGATGTGCTTGCCGTCGGCCGAGAAGTCCATCTGGATGACGCGGCCCGGGATGTCCTTGCAGTAGCCGATGCGGTTGAGGGAGGAGCCCAAGGAAAGGTCGTAGAAGTCCACGGCGCTCTCCGCGCACCCCACCGCCAGGAAACGGTTGTCTGGGCTGAAACTAGCGCACCGCACCTCGCTCATTCTTGACGCATTGGACATTGTGCGCCTTTTCGTGCAAAAACCCGGACGGCAACGACAATCCGCAACGTCGACGCTTTCTTCACACCATACGCGCTCAGAATTCATCCATCCATTCATTTTCCAGCCATTATCCGGGGCGGGGCGGCGGGGTACAGCCATAGCTTTGGCGGGGCGAGCCCGGACGGACTTGTCCCTCCCCAGCCGCTTCTTCCGGCCGGATCCCGAGGCGTTCCCGGGCCGGCCGGGAGACATAGTCGTCTCTCCGGCGCATTCCGGCTCCTCCGAACGGCGAGACGTTGCCCGGGAGGCATCCGGATCGGATGCCCGAGCCACTTCGACACGCGAGGAGAAGCGGCTCGGTCGTACCGTACGTCCTGGATGGCGACGCTGCGGTCTCGCTTCTTCCCCCAGACGCTGAGCGAGTTGACCAGCAGGACGATGAACTCCCCGTTCTCCATGCCGATGGAAACCATCTCGCCGTTGGGGCTGTACGACGTGCACTTGGCGGGATGGCCCAGGGTCACCTTGTTCAGGAGTTTCTAGGAGACCCGGAACAGAGTCGGCCTCGGCGCTCTTTCGGGGGCGAGCGTCCCGAGGTCGATGATTTCGCCATCTTTGGTTCCCACCAGGATCTTGCCCTGGGCCGGCCGGCACGGTCCGACAGGGTCTGGCGTTAGCCCGCGCTTTGGCGTCAGCGGCGCGATGGGGACGGCGACCCCTACCTTCCCCCTGCAGACGGATCGGACGTTCTCCACCGCTTGACCGGTCTCCAGCTGAAAGGCTCGGCATCGCTTCATCTCCTGGTCCCAAAGTTTGACGGCGCCGCCCTCCTTGGTCCTGTCGGCCGCAAAAGCCGCTCGGGCAAGGGGCGGGCGGGCGAGCGGGCGGGCGGGCGGCATACTCACGGACGCTCTTTTCCACCCGTGACGATGAGGCCGTCCCGCAGCGTGGTGTACATGGCGAAGACGGGCCCGCTGTGCGCCTTGGCCACCACCCGCCCCAGGAAGTGCTCCCTCCACACGTACACGTCTCCGTTGATGGCGCCGGTGAAGGTCAGGTTGTTCTACACGAGCGCACAGAGAGAGGCCGCCGAGGGAGCCGGCGGCCGACAAAATCGGGGAGCCGACCAAAAACGCATTTGCAATGGCCTTAACCTGCCACCGGAGGGCAGTCAAGCGCTACTTTGCTCCGAATTTGGAGCCGCGCGGAATCTGCCCTTTTGGCAAAGTCGCGCGGGCCGGAGACGAGAGGGCGACTCCACACTTACGGCTCCGAAGGCCACGGCCAGCATGGTCTGCACGCGGCCGTCCTCCGCCGCGCCCAGCGCGCCTTTCTTGTACAAGAGCGAGCCGCCCGCCAAAGTCCAGAACCTGACGTGTTTGACGCCCACCGACACGAACTGGCTGTCCGAGTCGGGCCGGAACTCCACCGCGAAGATCCGCTCCGGGTGGCCCCCTTTGCTGGCGATCCTGGCGCCTGCCGTCAAAAGACGCGTGCGTGCGAGCGAGCGAGCGACAAGTGGTCGGCGGCGGTTTCGCGCCGACCTCACCTTCCTGCCACCTCCACACGCTGACGACGTGTTCGGGCTCCACCCCGACGGACAGCAGCAGCTTCCCCGTGGCGCTGAAGTGGACGTAGCCCGC
>NW_017805410.1:11988-13903 GCF_001891065.2 Hippocampus comes
TCCCCCCCCCCCTTCCAAACGGCCTCCTCGGCGCCACATTCCGTCTCCGCTGCGCAAATTGAGAGGAAGGGCCGCAAAAGGGAAATTGCCACGCCAAGCCAGCCAGGCCCCTTCCGTGACCTCGTTTCCAAGAACGCTCGCGTCGCAGACATCGGATGTCCGTTCTCCTTATGAGATCTGATGTGCGACACCGCCGCGGAGCCTTTTCTGCGAGAAAGAAGCAGGAAGGCGGTCTCCCGCGGCCTTTGCCGGCTACAAACGGGATGGGGGTGCGTCGGCCGGCCACGCGGCGTTTGTTCCGTTTGTCCGTAGTTTGGACGTCCCCTGCGCACGACCGATACGCGAGTACTTTTGCCAGCCGCGCCCCGGCGCCGACTACAAACCCGAGGACAGGTTTTGCACGATGGCCGCCGCCGCCGCGTGGAAGACGATGTCGGCGCCGTCGTTGAGGTAGTGAAGGTTGTTGCGGCAGTCCGAGCCCCGGTACCCGAAGACGTGATCCAGCCGCAGGTCCTGGAAAGGCAACAACGGCACAAGCGCCGTCACGCCGGGCGGCGCCCAAAATCGCCAGCGCTCGGCCGGACTCGCCTCCACCGCCTTCTTCTTCCTGGACGCGCTGTTCCGCAGCAGCTTGTCAGGCAGCGGAGTCGCCCGACTCACCGGAGGTCTGAAAAGGCGACGGCCGGCCGGATGACGGCGCCGAGACGCGGGATCCAAAAAGTGCCGAGCGGGCGACGCCGGTACCTTTCTTCCAGCGCAAGTTCCTTGTGCTGCAGGTGAGGTTTGGTTCCCGTCATCTTCCGGATGCTGGGGGAGTAGACCTTGGTCACGTAGTCCGCCGCCCTCTCCCGAGCCACGTCGCTGTCGTAGCCTGATGACATGGCAATAGAAAGCCACTCTTTTGCAAAGTCCAGGACGCCCCCCTTTTCCCCCGCGGGTCGACGCCGAAGAAGCGGCGCTTTGCTCCAGTACCAAAAACGGACCCTTGCGGGACACCGCAGTGGCGCCGGCTGACTCGAGTTTATTCCTATCGAGATTGAAGGTTTTTTTTTTTTTTTTTCTTCCACGTGAAACGCTCGCCATGCCAACACCGACGACGGGAAGACGGGATTTTTCTCAGCCGGACGCCGAGAAGATCGACACGCGGCCGCGGAGTCGTTTCTGCCCTGCCCAAAACCGCTGCGGTTTTTCGACACGCTTTGCCGAGCCCGCCGGATGTCGCGAGAGGGCCGCGGGCGAGGACGCGACGGCCAAGCTCAAGTCGCCGACGGAGGCCCCCGTCGAAGCAACGCCTTCTCGCTCGGACCGCGGCAAAGCGTCCTCCGCCGGGCGCCGTCCCACGTCAAAGGCAGAAGTGAAGATTGGCGAGAAGCGCAGCGTTTGCCGCACGGCGTACCTCCGTCTTCCTCGGCGTCGTCATCGGACTCCTCGCTGTCGAGGGCTTTGTTCTCCCTCTGACCCGGAGGTTCCCTGAGCCAAATCATGAGCGCCGCGTCGGCCCCGCCCACCGACAGCAACAGCGCGTCGTCGTTGGACCAGCGGACGTTGGTCACGTTGGCGCTGTGACCCACGTACTTTTTGAACTTGGAGAAGTGACCCTGGGGTGGGGGGTGAGGGGGCGGAGAAGAGGCACCGGATCAGAGGGCCGTGTCGAGAAAGGAGGGGTGGGGGGGGGCCGCCGCCACCTCACCCTGCACGGGAAGCCAAAGAGCTTGAGGAAGCCAAAGTCGTCGCCGCTGGCCAGCAGTTTGCCGTCTCTGCTGAGCGACGCCGCGTTGACCGAGCCCAACGCGGGCCAGATTCCCTCGCAGTCGGGACCCAGGACGCAAGTCCAGCTGGCCCACTCCAGCTTGTCCGCCTGCAACGGGACGAGGCCGGCTCAGGCGGGCGTTTGCCACCCGCTCGGGGGGGGGGG
>NW_017805410.1:14319-16020 GCF_001891065.2 Hippocampus comes
CACGGCCACCATTCGGCGATTGGCCGACAGCTCCCACATCCGGAGGGTTTTGTCGTCGCCGACGGTGGCGCAGACGGGAAGCAGCGGATGGGCGGCCAAACCCCAGACCTCGCCCTCCGCGTGACCCTGAAGGCGACGCGTCAGTGGTGACGCGCCGAGTCTCGAGCCTGCGGCCTTCCGTTCGGTCTGACCTGGACCAGCAGCGTCATGGGACCGCTCTTGTCCACCTCCAGAATTTCTCCGTTCTTGGTGCCGACCAGAATGCGCCCGTGCGCCAGCGCGATGGCTCGGACGGACGGATTGTCTTCGAGCAGCAGCCCTGAAGAGGCACAACGGCGCCGGGGTCGGTGCTCAGGTGGCGGAAACCCGGTGTGGGCGGAAACCCGGTGTGGGCGGAAACCCGGTGTGGGCGGGGCCGGCGGCGCGTCCCACCTTTGGACGAGGGGGACAGAAGCGTCCTCTTGATGGCGTAGGTCTTCAGGCACCTTTCAAAGGCGTCGTCCCACAGTTCCACCACGCCGTCCTTGCCGCCCGTCACGAAACCCTGGACGGTCCGGGCGACAGGCGCCGTTTGGGAACCCGTATGTGACGTCGTATGCGGGAAGCCCTCTCGGAGCATTCGCTTCACGTCTCGCGCGCTTGCGCCGCCGGTGGAGGACCCACGAGTCGCGTTCTCGATACCCGTCTTGACTTTTCCGAACGAGTCCGGCGTAGCGGCGGGGCGCGTGCATCGCTCGTGAGCTAAAGCTAGCCGTGGGGCTTTTGGTGCCACCGGCGGGACGCGTGCCTCGACGCACTCAGCGGCATTTCCAAGTAAGGAGACCGGGTCCCTTAAATAGCTCGTCGACTCGAACTTTTCTTTGCCGGGCGACCCCACGATAGCGGCGCGCGACGCTGGCCGGTGAGGCCGGCCGGCGAGGCGCAGCGGTTAGACGAGCCCCCCCGAATCGTCTTCCTCGTGGAGACGATCCGGTACGAAGGTACCCGGACGACCCGGAGGCGACGCGGCGTGAACGCCCCGAGAGGTCTTCCCTTCAGTCGGCGACATCGGCGTCCGCTCCAGACCTTGTCCAGGGAGCACATGGCGAACACGGGCCCGTCGTGGGCCTTGACGGTCTTCACCAGTGCGGTTTCTCGCCAAATGTAAACGTCGCCGTTGGCGGCCCCCGAGTAGAGCGAGTCCTCGGCGCGGCCGTAGCACGCCGACATCATGGTCTCCCGCTTGGCCAGGTTCCCGAAGATCCCCCGTTTGAACATCAGGCCGCCACCTGGTGGGGAAGGAAAACAAAGCGGCTGGGAAGCGGGTGACGTTTGCCGGCGAGGAATTTGCTGCCAGTCGCCGGCGTCGGTTTGGCCCTCGCCATTCGGCTCAAAACCCCGCACGGCATCCCACGTGACTCTCTTCGACTGTCGCGCCGACCGAGGCTGGACGCGCCGGAAGGAGCGGCGGCCCGACTTGGCCGCACGGTGAAAATCTTGACACGCGGGCTGTTTGGACGCCCGACACCGGTGACGCCGCGAGCGCCGGTTTCCCACCTGTGTGTTGCCAGAACTTGATGTGTTTCGTCCCCAGCGTGACCAGCTTGTCCATCCTGAAGGGATTACTCTTCACCACAAACACTTTATCCTTGTGACCGCTGCAAGAGAAGCAGGGCGAGTCGAGGGCGAGCCCGGGTCACTCTTAGGCGGGCGGGTGGGCGG
>NW_017805410.1:16441-17094 GCF_001891065.2 Hippocampus comes
ACGTGGTACACCACCTCGCCCGTCCGACTGTAGAACAGGTTGTTTCGGCAGTCGAAGCCCCGGTACCTGCGGGAACGGCCGCCCCGGAAGTCAAACGTCATTGAATTTCAACGAAAAGAAGCCGACGGCCTCAAACTGGAGTCTTGAACTGGACGGCCGTTTCAAATCGGACCGGCAAATCCATCCGGCTTCTTTCGTTGGGGTCGGCCAGCCGGCTCCAGTCCCGCCCGCCCACACTTTGAGATACGTCAATTCCCGCCTCGGTCGCATCCCGGCCAGACGGCTGTCGCGCGCTTGACTTCGGAGCGGGCGCCTCCGGTTGCTCCCAAACGCTGCCGCTCGCCTCTGGACCGGCGCTCGCTCGCGCAACTCCGACTCTGGCATGACTTCCCCGGCTCGTTCTTTTCAAGATCCTCTTTTTGTTTGTTTGTTTGTTTTCAAATCTTGAAACGGCCTCGCTCCACCTTACCCCTTGGGGGGGTTCCCTCCACCCCTCCAGAGCTGGACCGGACATTATTGGAGGTACGTAGAACTAAAAGGAGGCTCAGAGGGGACGCTCCGGAGCCTTTTCCGTTGCCGGTCCCTCCCCCACTGAACGATCAGCAAGCCCCCCCCCCCCCCCACCTTTATAACCCCTCCCCACACCACTTTTT
>NW_017805410.1:37088-40378 GCF_001891065.2 Hippocampus comes
CCCCCCCCGATCTTTAAATCCCGTCCCCAAAACTCTTGTGTCTCCTTTGGCTTTTGACTCTGACTTGATTTTTCGTTCTTGTTTTGGCGTCGCCTATCTCACGGCGTATTCATTTCATCGGGACAGCGCACACGAATCAACACCGGAAGAAACAGCGTCGGCGTGTTTCCAAGCGCTCACTTGGAGAAAGGAGAGCTTTTGACTTTGGCCGGGTGCAGAACATGAAAGAAGCCGCATTTGGAACGACGGCGCCGATTGAAAAATCACCGTCCGGTGGGCACCGATTCCGCCAACGCGGCAAAAGGCTCGGTGCCGGCCGGCCCCGGCGTGGGCTCATCTCATCTCATCTCATCTCATCTCGACTGCACTTTCAAACATGAAATGAAGAGCAACTTGTGAATTTTTACCCGTGAACAAATTGCAGACGAAGACCCTCCTCGGGAGCTTTCTGCCTCTTGAGTGACCCGATCAGCTTCCTGCGCAGCTGCGGCAGGTCGTCCTTGTAAACCTGCGGGCGCAAAGGCCAAACGCTCAGATGTCGGAAGAAGAAGACGACCCCCCCCCCCACCACCACCAAAAAAAACATGGCGGGGGGGTTGGAACACGGCCGTGTCTTCAGGTCACCTGGCGCTCGTAGTTGTGCTGGGATTCCCGCTCGATGTCCGAGTCGATCTCGGGGACGTCGGATATGTCCGAGTCCGAGTCGCCGCTGTTGGAGTCCGCGTAGCCTTCTACGATCACGTCAACTTTTACACACGGATCTTCTTACCCATGAAGAAAACTTTGGGCGCGACGGCGATCCGCGCCGCCGCCCTCCCCTTTTTCGGATCTCGGACAATCGTTTGCTAGCAAGAGCGCGACGACGGCGGGGGAGGTCGAAGTGCACGTTAGCGTGTGGCAATGCGTCTGCCGAGCGCCGATTTTGCGCTGCGACCGCGGGCGGGACGCGGGAGTTGACCGTAGCGTCGCCCGACTCCAGTCAGGCGACCTTACCTTGGAGGAGGGGTTCCAGGACGCCGTTCGTGACGCCTTCGGGCAAGAAGCGCCACTGGAAGACGGCGTGGTCGGCCCCGCCGGTGCTGACCAACCACCGCAGGTCGCTGGACCAGCGCACGTTGGTGACGTGGGCGGAATGGCCGATGTACTTCTTGAATTTGGCGCCTGTGGGACGGGAGAAAGCGCTCAGAGCGGCCGGCCGGCTGAGCGCGGGACGGAGCACGCAGCACGGAGCACGGGACGGACCTTTCTTGAGGCACGGGAAGCGGAAGAGTTTGACGAGGCCCAGGTCGTCGCCGGCGGCCAGCACGGAGCCGCCGTAGTTGGCGTCCACCGAGTTGACGTCGGTCACGTCGGAGTATTTGGGCCAGATGCCGTTGACTTCCGGGCCCAGCACGCCGGTCCACGTCATCCAGTGGGCCCCCTTGGCCTCCTCCTTGGACACCGGCTTGCCCGCTGTCGAGGAGGTCAAAGGTCTCCATCACTCGCCAATTCTTTGCTTTGGCCCGCCGGGGCGGGACCTCAAGTCGCACGACGCCACTCCAGCTCGACCGAGCGTCTGAACGCAACGGAGGCCTCTTTGGGACCGGCGTGCGTGCCTTAAAGACTCTCCCGAACCAACGAGGAAACCTTGCGAGTCTTGCCTGTTTCCGCTTTTCCAGAGAGCCTTTGTTTGTTTGGTTTTGGTCATTTGACGCGTCGGGCACGGAACTCCCAGAAAGAGTGCGCTTGCGACATCCCAATTGAGCGGGAAAAACTCCACCCGCTGCTACCCGTCTTGGGGGGCTGCCATTTTGTCCCGTGGCGCCCTCTCGCCGTCGAGTGACGTTGGCGCCACGGCGGCAAGGGGGGGCCAGCCATTTTCTGGCTTTGGTGCCATTTGGTGACACGGCAGGGCACATCGAGTCGACAGCGGGTGGCAGTGCAGGAGGCAGCCCCCGCTTCATTCCGAGGTCGCCTGAAGACTCAAAGCGCTTCAAGGAGGCAAGACGTCATGGCCAAGTTCTCGAGTGACCGACCCTCACTTCTGCTGACGGGAGCGAAAGAACAAGACCGCCGATACAAGGCGGGGGCGCCGGCCTCGGAGAGAGGGCGACAAGCACGGAGAGGAGCCAGAGGCAAAACCAAAGGAGACAAGGTTTTTCAAGACCTTCAACCGGCTTGACATGTTGTGGGGAACGAGGCGTCACTCGAACGGGGGAGGGGGGGGGGGGGAACGAGATTTTGGCCGGATCGAAAACATTGCAAGCCGACGGCCATTCGGAATTTGCCCACTGCGGTCGCTCGGAACGGACGACCGCAACGCTCTTTTACGTCGGAGTCAGCCGATCCTCCACCAAGCTTCTCCAGTTGGTCCACATTGCCGCCGCTCGCCTCTTGTCTGGTACTCGTAAGAGGAAGCGCATGCCTCCGACTCTGGCGTCCCTTTCTCTTCAGTTTGCCTACCGGGCAAACAGGTCTGTGGAGGACGCAGTCAACATAGGTCTGCACTACATCCTCGAGCACCTCGACAGCACAGGGACCTACGCAAGGATCCTGTTTGTGGATTTCAGCTCTGCGTTCAACACCATCATCCCGGAACTCCTCACCCCCAAACTTCTCCACCTCGGTGTGTCCCCTACGATCTGCCAGTGGATCCTCAGCTTCCTGACGGGTCGGACACAACAGGTGAGACTGGGAGCAACAACATCATCAACACGCACCACTAGCACTGGAGCCCCACAGGGATGTGTCCTCTCTCCACTGCTCTTCTCCCTCTACACAAACGATTGCACCTCAACAAGTCCAGCTGTCAAACTCATAAAGTTCGCAGACGACACCACGGTCATCGGTCTCATCAAAGACGGCGACGAGTCTGCGTACCGACAACAAGACTGTAGAGATGATCGTGTACTTCAGGAAACATCCTTCACCACAGTTGCCCCTCACACTATCCAACTGCCCCGTGACAACCGTCGAGACCTTCAAGTTCCTGGGAATCACAGTCTCCCAGGACATGAAGTGGGAAGTCAACACCATCTCCATCCTGAAAAAGGCCCAGCAGAGAATGTACTTCCTGAGGCTGCTGAAGAAGCATGGCCTGCCACAGGAGGTCCTACGTCAGTTCTACACGGCAGTCATCGAATCAATCCTGTGTTCTTCCATCACGGTTTGGTTTGGGGCCGCCACAAAAAAGGACAAAATCCGACTTCAATGGACAATTAGGACGGCAGAAAAAAATCATTGGCACCGCCCTACCCACTCTTGAGGACTTACACACTGCAAGAATCAAAACAAGGGCACGGAAAATCCTA
>NW_017805410.1:49188-68691 GCF_001891065.2 Hippocampus comes
GGGAGGATGTTTTTGTGATGATGCGAGCGGAGGCGTTTTGAACCAGCTGGATTTTATGGAGGGACTTTTGAGGTAGGCCGAAGAGGAGAGCGTTACAGTAATCAAGGCGGGATGTGACAAGACTGTGGACCAGAATGGCAGTGGTACGGGGGGTGAGGGAAGGGCGAAGTCTGGTAATGTTGCGGAGGTGGAAATAAGCAGTGCGGGTGATGGTGTTGATATGTGAGTGGAAGGTGAGCATGCTATCCAGGATGACACCCAGACTCTTGACCTGGGGGGAGGGGGACACTAAGGAGCTGTCGATGTTGAGGGAGAAACTGTTTACTTTAGATAAAGTGGATTTGGTGCCAAGAAGGAGGATTTCAGTTTTATTAGCATTTAATTTTAGAAAGTTTGTTGTGAACCATGTTTTGAGTTCAGAGAGGCAAGAGGTGAGGGAGGGGGGTGGGAGTATGGAGTTTGGTTTGCAGGAGAGGTAGAGCTGGGTGTCATCAGCAAAGCAGTGAAAGTGGATGTTGAATTTACGGAGGATATGACCAAGGGGCAGGAGGTAGATGATGAAGAGAAGGGGACCTAGGACAGATCCCTGTGGTACACCTGTGGTGACTGGGGAGGGCTTTGAGGTAAAGGATTTGAGCTGAACAAACTGAGTGCGGCCGGTGAGGTAAGAGTGGAACCAACTGAGGGGAGTGTGGGAGAGACCAATGGAGGAGAGTCTATTGAGGAGGATAGGGTGAGAGATTGTGTCAAAGGCGGCGCTCAAGTCTAAGAGGATGAGGATGGAGACTAAACCGAAATCAGATGCTATGAGAAGATCATTTACAATACGGATTAGTGCAGTCTCTGTGCTATGGCGGGGGCGGAAGCCAGACTGAAAGGGTTCATAGAGAGAGTGGAGGGACAGGTGGGAATGGAGTTGAGCAGCAACAGTTTTTTCCAGGATTTTCGAGATAAATGGAAGGTTGGAGATGGGGCGGAGGTTATCAAAGTTGTTGGGGTCAGAGCCATGTTTTTTCAGTATGGGGGTAACAGCAGCGGTTTTGAAAAGTGATGGGACAATACCAGAAGAGAGTGAGGAGTGGACAATGGCACATAGGAGAGGAAGCAGGGAAGGGAGGCGGGATTTAACAAGGGACGAAGGGAGGGGATCGAGCTGGCAAGTGGTGGGCTTGGATCTGAGTATGAGGTTGGATAGTTCAGCAGTCGTGGGTGGAACAAAACTGGAGAAGAAATGACAAGGAGAAGGAGGTTCAGATGGGGAGGGAGCAGGCAGGTTTTGATGGAGGTGGTGATGAATCTTAACGATTTTGGGGAAGGATTTTGTGATTAAAGTACTCCATTATGGAGTTGCAGGTTGCTGTGGAGTACAGGTGAAGAGGGAGAGAATTTGGTGGCTGGAGGATTTTGTTCATGACGGAGAAGAGAGTTCTTGAATTTCCTTCATTGGAGAGGATGAGGCCGGAGTAGTAGCTGGATTTGGCTTGTGTAATTTGGTCCTTGTACTTGGTGATATGGGAAGTGTACATGTCCTTGTGGATGGCGAGACCGGTTTTCTTATAGAGTCGCTCAAGTTGGCGGTTTTTTGATTTCATTGACCTAAGAGCGGGTGTAAACCAGGGGGCAGATGTTGAGAATGAGGCAGTCCTGGTCTTCAGGGGGGCAAGAGATGTTGAGAATGAGGCAGTCCTGGTCTTCAGGGGGGGCAAGAGAATTTAGAATATTTGTGAGGCAGGCATTGTAGTGAGCGGTGAGGTCATCCGGGTTGGAAAGAGCGTCTGGGGGGCGGGGAACGGTCGATTATGGAGCAAAAAGTGTCGATGTTGATATGTTTGATATTACGAAAAGAAATGAGGCGGGAGGTTTTGATTGTAGAGCGACAGAGTACGGTGTTAAAAGTGAGGAGGGAATGATCGGTTTCAGGAAAAACATCGGCAGTGGTCTTGGAGGGGGAGAGGCCAGAGCAACAAACCAAGTCCAGCGTGTGGCCTTTAATGTGGGTGGGGAAGTCGATAAGACAGCGTATCCCCAGGCTCTCCGGGCAGGATGTGAAGTCTCTGGTGAGTGGCAGGTCGGGGTTGTCCATATGGATATTGAAATCTCCCAGCAAAATTACATTTGGCGAAAGAGTGGACAAGTGTGTGAGTAAGCTGGAAAATGCATTGATAAAATCACTATGTGGCTTCGGGGGTCGATAAACTGTAGCAAAATGATGGTTGGCGTGGGTCCAGGGAGTTTAAACACCAGGCATTCAAAAGAGCTTGATGCAGGGACGGAGACAGGCAAGACTCTCCACTTCTCGCGGTAGATTACTGCAAGACCTCCTCCACGGCCGTTGCCACGGGGACGGCAGATGTAAACAAAGCCGGGAGGAGTGGAGTCATTCAGAGCAGCAAAGTCGTTTGTTTGTTGCCAGGTTTCTGTCAAAACGAGGAAGTCAAGTTTGCGTTCGGCGAGGACGTCTTGGATGAGGTGTCCCTTGTTCGTGAGTGAACGGATGTTCAGCGGTCCAAAGTTGACGGCGGAGGCGCCATGTTTGGCGCCGGCAGTGCTGTTAGCCGACCTAGCCGGGCGGGCTAATGCATGGTCGTTTCTGGAAGGACGTCGAGATGATTGATCCAGGGTTTTTATACTCGACATGTCTGCGCGACCCGCGGTGGATGTAGCGACGACGAGGCAGGCGAGCGATGTCAGGATGATGGTGCAGCTCCGGTGGCGGAGGCTCCGGTGCAATCCACCGGATCCGGAGAAGATCCGCAACAGAATAGTGGAGCGGTCCTGTCACTGGATGATGGCAGAACGTCAGGAGTATCAGGAATAATCCAAAGGCGGCGAAGTTTTGGCGCCCCATGACGAGGGGGAAGGGCCGGTGCGGTGACAGCTGGTAAATTTAAGCTACCGGCGTTAGCCCGTGGACTAAATTGAGATTGGGGTTTGAATGGTCGGGTGAAGCGATGATTCGGGTAACATCAATTACAGTGCCCACAGTCCAAAACAGGAAGGCAAGAGAAAAATCAACAGGAATATCTGGGCTTTGAAAAAGTTTGGAAAAGTTTGGAGTGAGAAGCGGCGACATACACGCCAGCGTCCTCTCACCCGGAAGTAGTTGTAGATTGCATTTTACAATCTAGTGCGTCCAATCGATGACATTTTTTTTTTAAAAACAGCCCATTTACTGAAGGTGCCTCTCATAATCGGAGGGGGGGGGGGGCTATAGAATTATTATTTTTTTTCCTTGCTTGATTTTGTTTGTATTGATGCATTCAATTTTCGCCGTTTCATTGAAGTCCTCGTTAATTGACGTCTTTTCCGAGGCGATGGTGAACGCCTCTCGAGTCGAACGGAAGGAGCGTCGGTTGCATTGTAGATTGCGTTTATTTTATTTTTTTGAAATCGCCCATTCATTGAAGGTGCGTCTCATAATCCAGTGCGCCTTCAGTGCGTAAAATACGGCAGTAGTATTGGAGTCACAATCTGGGGCATATTGAGTTATGTGGCGAATAAGATTGGAGAAGAAAACTTTATTCGTCTCACAATGGAGAAATTTCCAATTCACAGCGGCAATGCAGGACCGTCATTCATTGCGGTATGTGGGCCGAGTGTAATGCCGTGTCTGCCCCAGAGCTGGGCCAGACCAATTTTGCTGACTGGGGAGCGTGCACAAGAAGTAGGACGTGGGTGTGCAAATGTGTGTGCGTGTGTGAGATGAATGGAATTTCGCATCAATGTGCAATTGTAAAACAACAACAACAACAAAAAAAAATGTAGAAAAAAAAAATCTGAAACTGCATTTAAAGGTGGCTCAATACTAGCTGGCCATATCCGGGCCGGAGTTGGAAATTGATACCTGGCCCACATACTTCACTCCACAACTGGCCCTCATCTGGTTTGCCGGCAGTCACAGCAGTCAAGGCTATTCAAATGAGAGCAGTCAGTTGGGCGGGGGTGGGGGGGGGGGACGGGGGACGTCTGCATGCTCGCTTCTTCCAAATTGTGTTCTTCCTTCGCCTTTGTATGGTGTCACGGTTGTCTGCCAAAGGCCAATTCTGTCAGCAGTCAATATGAACGCAGACTGCTGATCAAAACGAGACATTCTTTATAAGATAAGATAAGATAAGGAAAGCTCGCTTAGTCTCGCAATGGAGAAATTCCCATTTCACGGCAGCAAAGTTATGAAAGGAAGAAGTAGAACTGTTTTTTTTTTATAAGGCTTTATTCTTCATCTTGAATGAAATAATAAGCACACAAATGAAGACGCGGATGTCAGGTTGAGGCAGCCACTCACGCGGCACCATTTTGAAGTCAAAAGAACAAAAATAACACAACACATAGGACACAAGACAGTCGTGCAATCTGAACCACATTTCTGCATACACTTATGCACACCTTTGCCGTTTTTCTGACATGTTACGGACCAAACTCGGTCACCACATCCACATCAATTCATTGTCTTTTTTTTTTTTTCCCCCGCACCGTCAATTTCAGATCATGTGCCGTGTTACGTCCTGGCCGCATCGTGCGTGTCCCGTGGCGGCCGTCGTTCTGTTGATTCTCGTGTTGTATGTGGGAGTGAGTGTTCTCGCCATGAATAGCAGCTCTGCGGAGACCGAGGAGGGGCCCTTCCTGATTGGCCAACAACTAACGGCGCCAAGTTTAAAGATCCTCCGGGGAGCGACAGGAGTCGCCGCCTCGGCGCTCTGAATCCGACGGCGGTTGCTCGCTTGTTCTCGGCCCCCAACAAGTGTCTTGTTCGGGAATTCGCGCTTCCTCAGTTAGTAGCTAGTTGTTCGTTCTTGTATTAGTTAATTTTCGGGGGAAATCCTTTGTTCACGTGCCAGCTTTTGCTGCCTTTCGTTTGTTTTTTGTTTTTTTTTTTGTCGTTGTTCAACATACTGTATTTGCTTCTCTGTAATGGTATGCGTAACGGCCGTTTTTAAATAAAGGGTGTGTTTTGTTTTGAGTACACTTCACCGCATAAGTAGTCGATTGCTGAGTTGATCGATAACGTCATCTTGAGTTGCATCCCTACATTCAGTTCGAGTTGTAAAGATTGGAAAGTACTGTCATATCTGTTTCTTGTATTTGTGTGACGTCAGAGAGAGGGGAGGAGCCAGGTGGAGGGAATATTGGCTCCGGTAGTTAGTCTGAGTGAGGAGCGCATGGGCGTGAGTTGTGGCAAACAGCAACTCCTTTGAATGCGTGTGTTTATGACTTATTTTGTTGATTTAAAAATGACGAATCGTACCAGCGACTGCGAGCATCCTTCTCTCCGCTACTGAAGGGCATTACATTGGTGTCAGAAGTTTTGGATTCACCCGTCGCACGTCCGTTTTTTGAGTAAGGATGTTCGGCGACTACGGTACTCGGCGGAAGGTGAAGGAAGAGGCTGTTCCGTGCGGCGATCCCATTACCCGGCGGACGGGAAAGGATGAGGCCGTACCGTGCGTGATTGATATGCCTGAGTCGAGTTGCAACGGGCTCGGTCGTCATGAAGCTGGTGATTCGCGCCAAAATGAGCGCGAGCCCGCCAAAACGGGGTTACGCCATCGGAACGGAGGTAAACATGCATGGCGGAGCCCGTGGGCTCGCGTGGCCCTCCATGAAAGCTCTTAAATTCTCCGGGAAAGGGAGTTGGGAGGCTTATAGAGCACAGTTCGAGTTGGTGGCTGACGCAGCGGATTGGTCGGACAAAGTGAAAGCCGTGCAGTTGGCGCTTTCCCTGACGGAGGAGGCTACATCCTGTCTGCTGCTGCTGAGCCCCGGAGAGCGACTCGATGACAGCGCCCTGGTGGGTGCTTTGCAGAGGCGCTTTGGCGAGTTTAATTTGAGAGACTCTTTGCGCTGTGAGTTCAAGCAGCGTGACCGACATCCCGGTGAGCCGCTCCGTTGTCTTGCTCATGAGATCGAGAGCCTGGGTCGGCGCGCATATGCTGGAATGCCAAATGAGATCCAAAATGAACTGATACGCGATCAGTTCATCCAAGCTCTCAGACCGGATGAGCTGCGCCTGCACGTCCAGCTTGCCCATCCGGCAGCCCTGGGAGAGAGAGGCACTCTCTCTCGCTACAGAGTGGGAGATTGCAACCAAGGGGGCGCTACAGACATCAGCCTGCCCCGTTTTGGCCACCTCGTTGTCGGAAAGGGAGGAACCCAGGCCAGCGTGGGTGGAGGAGCTGGTGTGCGCAATAAAGACCCGCCCAGCACAGCAGGAGGAAAGAAGCGGTCATCGTGCGCGCCCCGCTGTCTGCTGGGGTTGTGGACAGCCAGGTCATCTGCTGCGGCGCTGCCCAAAGTTGTTCAATTATCCGGGAAACGGAAAAGGGTCCGTGTAGCCCCGACAACGCGGACCCCTACACTTGTCAACCGGGAACTGCAACCCGCATTCGGAGAGAAAGTTATAATGGTGGGCTGGACGGGCGTGGGGGACCCCAGTCATGTTCGCGTGCAGATTGGGGACGTTTACTGTAATGTTCGCGTGCAGATTGGGGACGTTTCCTGTACAGCCCTGGTGGACACTGGGTCTTCAGCCACAATTGTGAGGCCTGACGTTGTTCCAGTGGGGACCGTCTTAACATCGACCTTTACAAAACTGAGGACCGTGACCGGTGAAACAGCCGAGATGAGAGGCAAAGGGACATTTTTGTTTGTCCTGGGGGGGTCTGTCGACAACCCACTCAGCTTGGGTAGCTGACGTGAGTGATCCCTGTATTCTTGGACGGGACTTTTTAAAGGCTGCAAAAATGCGTGGTGGACTTGGGAGCTGGGGTGCTCACCCTGCCGAGTGGTCAGCATGCAGGGCTGATCACGGCGTCCGGCATGCAGGGTGCTCCGGGGGTGGCCGTCCACAACGCAGACCCTGCAGCGGAGAACACGGATGTGCGGATGACCCGACCCAGCCTGTCCAAGGCAGCAGCAGCGCCGACTCCCCGACAGTCGACGGTAGATCGGGTAGAGTCCGCTCGCCCCGTGATGGACTGCTCACTGGCGGGGCCAATGACATCGAGCCCAGCCACGTCAGTGGGGTTAACCCCGGGTCGGCCAGCAGAGAACCGGACTGGGGCTATCCGGTCCATTTGGGAGAAGAACTGTGACGGCTTGGATGTCGAGCAGCGGGAGCAGCTGTGGCAGGTACTGTGGGACTTTGAGAACATCTTTGCCCTCAGCGAGAATGAGGTGGGCCTCACTCACTTGGTTGAGCACCACATCGACACAGGTGACGCGCGACCAGTAAAGGTGCGGCCCCGACGCCTGCCTCTGGCCCGGCAGGAGGCCGCTGATCAGGAGATCCGTGCCATGCTCGAGGCAGGGATCATAGAGCCCTCCGATAGTCCGTGGGCATCTGGCGTGGTCATGGTCCCCCGAAAAAAGAGCACCAGACCACGGTTCTGTGTGGACTACAGGCCGCTCAATAAGGTGACAAAAAAGGACTGCTACCCGCTCCCACGGAGAGACGAGACATTGGATTTGGTCTCAGGCTCCGCGTGGTTCTCATCACTTGACTTGCGCAGTGGCTACTGGCAAGTCCCCATCACCACGGAGTCCAGACCCAAGACGGCATTCTGCACCACCCGAGGACACTGGCAATTTAAGGTCATGAGTTTTGGACTATGCAATGCACCAGGAACATTTGAGCGTCTGATGGACACAGTGCTCTCAAACATTCCGAGGCAAAGGTGCCTGGTGTATTTGGATGATGTCCTCATCCATGGTGGGTCTTTTCAGGCTGCAATGGAGTCTCTGAGACTGGTGCTGGGAAGAATTGCAGCGGCTGGGCTGAAACTGCACCCAGAAAAGTGCCACTTTATGCAGCGTGAGGTGGAGTTCCTAGGCCACCGAGTGAACGGTGAGGGCATCAGCACCCTGGAGGAGAAGGTCCGCACCATCAAAGATTGGCCAGTACCAAGGGACCAGAAGCAGTTGAAAAGCTTCTTGGGGCTGGCCTCGTACTACAGACGGTTCGTGAAGGGATTCTCTTGCATTGGGCGCCCTTGTTCCGCCTCCTTAAAGACAACCAACCCTTCCTCTGGATGACGGATTATACGTATATGTGTGTGTGTGTGTGTGTGTGTGTGTGTGTGTGTGTGTGTGTGTGTGTGTGTGTGTGTGTGTGTGTGTGTGTGGATACAAACTATTCGAATAGAATAGAATAGACTATTCGACACTAAACTATACTATACGACACGATACTATCCTATACTATACTATCCTACACAATACAATCACCCCCCCCCCTATACATTTTGAAAAGTATCATAATACTCCTGCAGCTGGCTCCTCAGTGTTTTGCAGGCATTAATCAATTCTTCTGTTCTGACCTGACTTTCCTCAAGTCTTCTGATGAATCGATCAACGTCCATCCTGACGCCAGAAGCATTTTTTTTCAGGGCCTCTTCAAGGTGCTTCTTCTTGAGAGACAAAACCTGATGAAGATAAAATGTTACAATTTTGCTCATAAAAATCATGCCAACTTAAAAAACAAAAAATCAATAGAAAAAGTCTTTCCTGCCTGTCTGCATATCTGGTCATGCTGAAAAACGTCCAATCACGTAGCTACTTATAAATATTGTGCTTGGAAGATTTCGAGCATCCAGCGAATCCCGATTTATCATGGGGTTACGTTCCACCCTCATCCGCATTCCACGCCGGATTATAAAACAATGAATTTAATAAACGTCTGCCATCTTACTGCTATAATATATTGCAGCATGTCCCATTTAAGCAAAATGGAAGTGAGCGTAGATAACAATTCATCCATTGTCTGATCTGCTCAACGAGGGTCGCGGGGGTACTCGAGCCTATCCCAGCTGTCGCGGGGGGCACACCTCGAACTGGTTCCCAGCCAATTACAAGTTAGTACAGATACCTTTATGGTCAAGCTTCGAACAACTGGTACTTGCACACACAGCAGCAACGCAGAAACAGAGCACACAATACGCATGGGCATGTTTGCTCCATTTTTTGCTCGAGATTAGGCCGCATGCTGTTTCGTTGCGGTTGCCGTCTTTGTTTTTTTTTTTGGTGTTGAATCTGGACTTTTCTACCGCACAACATGCTTGCTGTCATGTATCAGAATCAAGGAAAGATTGCACAAAGCGCAGACATCGAGATCGGCAGACAAAGTATGCGACTGACAACAAATGGCGGCCAGGCGTGCTCATCCTGCATCAGCCTTAAGAACCTGGTCCTTTCTCTGATACGGATTCCTTGTTCAATTTAAATTTGAGGTCTTTTGGATTTCAGGGGGCACTCCTTAAGACCTTCTGTGACTCTGTGGTGGCCTCAGACCTTCGTGATGTCATATTCTGCTGGTCAGGCAGCATCTCAGCCCGGGACAGGGAGAGACTGGACTGACTGGTCAGGAGGGCCACTTCTGTCCTGTCCTGCTCCCCGGACACTCTGGTGGAGGTGGGCAACAGGAGAATGCTAGCCAAGTTAAAAGCTATGATGGAGCGACCCTCCCCCAACCCCCTTCAGGCCACCCTGACAGCACTGGGCAGATCCTTCGGCGAGAGACTGATACGCGCGCGCTGCTGCCGACTGCTGTCAGGCTATTGAATGGACAGACCTGCAAAGCTGGACTCACCCTCACTCACCCATTTGTAATATGCTTAGATCTCTATTTTATGTTTATTTATTGAGATACTTTTTGTTCTTTGACTTCTCCCTTTCAGAATTGTTTTCGTCATCTGTACCTGTGTACCCACAGGTACAGATGACGACTGACGGAACCCTTTCTTCAATGGAACCTTCCTGTACGACTGAGAGCCTTCACAAGCAATTTGTGCATTGTGCAAAATAGACCACACTTAAAGATAAGATAAGATAAGATAAGATAAGATAAGATAAGATAAGATAATCCTTTATTTGTCCCACACTGGGGAAATTTACAAGCTCTTTAATTTAAAGAGCTCTTATTGAGACCAAATCAACTTGAGCTTTAAGCCAAGTAAAAAGGTCCTCACTCCTCACCAAAAACACCCCCACAGTGGTGTTTTTTTCTTCCATTCATCTTGCCATGTCTGGGCATTGCCCCATGACAAACCGTTCTTAAATACCAGCCGCATGGAAGATTGAGGGAGCCACCCCGTACCGCCGCCTGTGCAGACTACGCACACACACTCGCTTTCTTCAAGCAGCCAGCGGGATGCCCGACGAGACGAGCTGGGAAAGAGGCGCGATGAGTGACGTCCCCACCTGACCGGCGACAGGCCATTCGGCAATGGTTTGTCTGTGATCAATGATTTCTCAGAGGCCCGGTGAACCTCGGCCAGTACCAAAGCGGACCGGTCGGCAGATGAAGCCTTAAAACCGGCGCAATTCCCACAATCAAACCCGCCGTAGAGGCCAGAGCTGTGAGTCAACCAAACGCCGCAAGCGAATTGGTTACACTGTGTGGTATTGAAAAATGCTATGACTTGTTATACGCGTGACCACGTGCATAAATGAATAGTCCATCGTTGATGTATATAGACCGGACTGCCACTTGACTCTGGATCGAGCACGTAAGCCGAAAAAAACACACATTCTTACGATTTACCGTTTTGTGCACACGGCAGCCGGCGTTAGGATGACATCATGAAGGGGCGGGGCACAAAATAGCATGCTAGAAGCCCTTTAAGTCAATGCCAATCCATCCTTCAAGTGTTTCAAAACATTTGCCAAACCTTTTCCATTTAAACAACACACAAAAGAGCAGCACATTTGACGATGTTGTGTACAGTAGCAAAAAAACAAGCATTTATTTTTGCGGGGAACGTGTGTGTCCCTCACACTACCCGGTATGTCAAGTATCTCGCGATGACAGAATAAAAAGTGAGTTGAAGCAAACCTGCTGTGATGCGGTTGCCTCCGCTTGAACCGCCGGTTCATTTTCCTTCATTGTGTTGAGCTGCTCTTCCAGCCGCTGTACCTGGAGGCCGAGGGAAACGTTTACAGGACTCGTTAAGACTACCCTGACTGGAAGCATTGAGAGGATGAAGGAAATAGGTACTGTTGAAGATGTACATTCTACAAGATGCTCTATTCTTTGTAATCTGACACAACTGATCTGCACAAAGTTGAAAAAGCCTATGACTGAGACCAACTCCTGTAGAAGGTTGGTCTCCACTTTTGTCGCCTCGGCCTGCTGGGGCAAACTGAACAAATTCTGCTCAACCACACTCTCTTGCATCGTGGGGACCTGTGATTGACGATCAACAATAATGCGGCGCTTCAAAAATGGTCTGTAGGAGTTGATATTTTGAGCAAGCAACTGGCTTTGAATTACAATGAAACACGACTACAAAACTGTACCGTGCTTGGCTTGTCCTGCAGCTTCGTTTTGAGTTGTTTTTTCTCCAATTCAAGTTTTTCCAACGTATTCTGCGACTCAGCTCGCTCCTCCAAGAGAGAATTCAACTCCTCCAGCTTCTCATTCAAAATCCAAAATGTACTTTCCAGCTCATCCAGTAGAATGTCTCTCTCACCTACAACTCCGTGGAGTTGTTCAGCTAAATGCCTCATCTTCCAAGAAAAATGAGAGTCAATGCCTTTGATTAGTCCATTTTTGGAAACAAATCTGACAGTATTAATGGAACAAACCTCTGCTTGATGTGTTTTTGTCGCATCGTCCAGCTTGACTGCGAACAGCTTTTTTTCCTCATTTGATCTCTCCAGCATGTACCGCAACTGAGCTCGCTGCTCTGTGAGAGACCTCACCGTCCAATTCAGCTTTTGGACTTCCTCAGCGGTGCCCTGACGTCGACTTTCCTTCTCAGCCAGAAGAATGTCTCTCTCAGCTATGGCTTCTTTGAGTTGTTCAGCGTAATCCCTTAACTTCCAAGAAAAATGAGAGTCAATGCCTTTGTCAGAATAGAAAAAGACAATGTTGTCATGTCTTGATGAAGATGTACATTCTACATTCACCTGGCTATCACTCTGGACCTCCACCTCCCTACCCCCATTCCCAAGGAAAAGCGCACCATATCAACTCTCTCCTCCTGTCTCGTTTCCCCAACTGACTTTTCCACCTCCGTCCTCAACCATCTGTCCATACTACCTCCTCCACTGTCCTATGACCCCACTGTTCTCACCAACTACTACAACAGCACTCTCTCCTCCTGTCTCAATCAACTTGCCCCCATCAAAACCAAATCTGTCTCCTTCACTCGCTCAGCCCCCTGGTACACCCCAGAACTCCGCAAACTCAAATCCCGAAAACGCCAGCTAGAAAGACTCTACAAAAAATCCGGTTTAACTGTTCATCTCCTCGCCTACACGATCACCTTCAGTTATACAAGACCGCACTCAACTCTAGCCGTTCCACCTACTACTCCAACCTCATCCACACCGACTCCAACAACCAAAAGGCTCTCTTCTCCACCGTCACCAAACTCCTCAAACCCAGCGACAATATTTCAACCTCTTTCACCGTTGACAAATGCAATTCATTCCTATCCTACTTTCAATCCAAAATCGACATCCTCTACAGTTCACTCACCACCTCACCTGTCCCCCCTCCCTTCCTACCAGCATGCATCACTCCAACTACTTCACCTCTCTCTGAATTCACACCTGTCTCCATAGCCGAACTCACCAATATCATCTCAACAATGAATTCCTCCACCTGCACACTGGATCCCATCCCATCTTCCTTCGTCAAGCACTGCTTTCCCACCATCTCCCACCTCGTCATGAACATTGTCAACTCCTCCCTCAACTTTGCCTATGTCCCCTCCTTTTTCCAGAACCCGTTTGTCTCCTCTTTGACAACGCCCACATATGAGAATCAGAGTAGGGTTGACCATATAGGCTCCATACGCTCTATGGTGCTTGCATCCATGTGTGACAAGCAAACTAAATAGGACATTGTGTTACACAACTAACCCCTTCCTGACATTGCTGAGGCTGGAGTGGCTCCAAGGCTTGCAGGCGCTCCAGCTCCTCTTGGTTATCTAGGTCACAGCCTCTGAGGAGAAGAGCCTCAGCAGCAGCAGCAGCCCTGCATGACACACGCTTCACTCTCCTGTCTGCCTCAATCTCCCTGCATACTCTTGACAAAACCTCAACACCGGCCCTGGCCGAAAGAGAGGAAGGGAGGGGGAAACGCAGGAAGCTCGATCTTTTAAAGATACAGAGATGACATATGTGGAGCACACATGGAAATAGCAAAGCTGGCTAACATTGTGCAGAGCCGTGGAAGCGTAATCCACGCAATCAACTGTGGCGTATCTCTTTTAAAACATGACGAAGAAGCCTCCTTCCACAGCATCCACGGCCAGTTTGAAGAAGGTGATAGGATCGAGATAGTGGGGTGGGGCGGGGGCTAAGTCTGTCCTCTCCATCCAGCATTTATTGGAAAACGGTGCGGGTGAAGCTTGGTACTGAAATTAGTTATTGATCTATTCTCTCCCTGAAGCACATGGGTCTTTCCACCACACCTGCTTGTTCTCTCACAGCCTTTTCTTACACTGCAGCACCTAGCGTACAACCTTTGGATTCAAGCCCCTGCATGTTTTCTACCGCCTTCATTTTCTCAAATTCTACTTTTCACCGACAGACTTCTCTTCACAATTAGATCTTGATTAAAAAAAAAAAAGTTTTCAAAAGTTAATGTCCTAGTGCTAAGTGCTAAAGACGTCTATGGGGGGAGAAGCTCATACTTTATTGCTCACGATTTATTCTTATTTACTCCAAAGTAATTTAAAAATAAAAGTCTTGCAATGGTTCTTGTCTTTTCAAGATATTTAATGCATACTAAAGAATGTAGCGATCCGATTCATAAAATATTTCTTGAGACTATTGCTGACCACAAATTCCCCGCTGCAATATTAACCTCACTTTTCCTGTCATACTAAATATGTGATATTGATATTTATGACACTCAACAAACTGCTGTCAATAATTCTGCCCCCGTGGTATGCACTGATATTGCACTGCATCACGCCAGAAAATTCAAATCATTTTTGTTAATTAGGAGACTCAAAGTTACTAGGATCATTCAGACTTATGTAATATTGTGTTTCTTCTGGCATTGGACTCGTTTTCAAAATGTGAAAAAAAGAAAATACATCACTATCTGCATTTGGCCCTGTGTCACTTCTTGATAGATTACACTCATACAACAAATAAAAAACACTTTTAAGTACTGAAGCGTTGAACAATCGGAAGTGTGTATTCCAAAATTTTGAGAGTGTCTGATTACATTCATCAAGGTTAGAGTTCATTTTAGGTTCTTCCTGAAATTTTGCTCGACTCCCAAATAGCCACAACTTTTTGTGAGTCGTCTTAAGAAGCATTCTGCCTCAACGAATTTGATGATGTACAATCTTGCGGCATGGTTTTCTCTCTGTATACAGTGGGGGGGAGGAAATTATTTTAATTTCTATTTTGATGAATTTGCTTGTTTTTTTTTAATGAAATTCTTTAATTTACCTGGTTGATTATTGGTTTTGATAATAGACAAAATATTATTCAAACATGCAAACAAGTCCAATATTTTAAAAATCCATATTTAATTGCATTTAATGCTCAGATGAAACTCTCTAAGTCCTTCAAGTTGCTTGGCTGCAGTTTAGAAAGTTGAATATTCAGCTCTCAGCTTTTTGACTCTGGTCAACTGCATCTGGAGCCTGACTACTCCATGTTTCCACCCTCATGCTTGACTACGGTGATGGTTCAGTAGATTCTTTGGGTCATATTGACATTTTTTCATCTTTCAAGCATGACGGGTCGAATAGATGTCAAATAGATCAACTTAGTTCATCTGACCTCACCTCTTTCTTCCAAGCCCTCCTTGAGTCGTTTCGATGGAATTTTCACTGGCAAACAAGGCGGGCCCGTACGTGTGCCCTCTTCAGCAGGGGGGCCTTACGGGCACTACAAGATTTGAATCTTTTACTGTGTTCATGGTGACTGCGGTCTCAAATGTCTTCAGCTCATTAACAAGTTTGTGCAGTATACTTTCAGGCTACTCCCTTAAGGGCCGACAGTATCTCAGGTCACTTGTTGGTGACCTGATAGCGACGAGAGTCTTAGCTGATTGCAGAGCTTGCCTCAGCAACATCTCTTGAAGACTAGGTGTGTCGCCAAGGGAGTCGCAGTAAATTCACAGTTCTTTTCTTCCAGAGACCTTTTGAAGACTTTTTCAAGGTCTCTAGTAGGTCTCTGAGATAGACGCTGCGGTGTGTTCGGGGCGAACTGGTCTCCGCAGGACGTCATGCCTTTGAGAGCACAGGCAATATTTTGGCCTCCTGAGTCGCTGCGACTAACCAGTCATGGCAGTCACCACGACGTCTCCACCAGTGAGGTAGGCCCTTACACCTTTCTATGATCCTCATGCCACAAGATTCTGTATTTCACACCAAGGACAAATAACGGCCTTTTTGTGTCTTCTACTGTTGAAAAAAATGGTGCCAATAGTCTTAGGTGATAGTTTTGTAACCCCTTTAGCCTTTGCAGGTCAACAATCTTGTCCCAGACATTTTTTGGCAGCTTTGCCCACAGAGAGTGGAAGGTTAAAAATGTATTCATAGCAGAGGTGTGCTTTAAACATGAAAAGAGGAGTTTAAGGAGTACCTGATTTTGTACTGGTCATTGGTTGATTGTGTGCCACATGGGCACCAGCTGGGAGCCAAAATTCTGGCTGAGTTGTAGGGAATCAAACTCCCTTTTTCCACACCGTAATATGCACGCTATTTTATATTGCATGGGTTTTTTTGGGTGTGCATTTCTGACAGATATTCTGTCTATTGCCAAAAGCCGTAAAAAAATGGATGAATGGACACTGTCATGAAATTCATACAATTTCACAATATATTGGCATGTAATAAATAATTGCATTCGTCGTGAACTCAACAAATTTATATTTGACATCAGCAGTTGTTTTCTTCGAGAACCACAAACAACAACTTGAATTTGGATGCTTATTTCTTCCTCCTAGCCTGGCGCTGACCCTCTTTATGGACAAAGTGTAGCACGACATCACCAACTGAAAGAAATCGTATGCGTTCCAGGCCTATTCTCCTATAGAGCTGTGCCTGAGCAGAATGTGCATCACTAGACGTTGTCTAGACACGGGATAATTGCAGACATCACTGAACACTCAGCTGCTGCCTCAAACCTCATGGGACTTGAGGTGGACTTGAGAGCAGCAGCAGTCAGTTAGGGGCTCACAACGTTCATGCCCCTTCAGACTGAGTGCTTATTTGTGTGCTCGTTTGAACTAGGTGTTTGCTAGTATGGAGGCAAGCAATGCTTCACCATCGTGTGCGAGATGGGGAAAGAAACAAGGGAAAGCGAGAGCGGGAGTTGAAGCACAGAGCACTTAGTGTTCATAACCGCAGATGTGGTGACTTCATCAGTAAAAAATGTACCCCGTCCTATTGCTCTTCTGGTGTTGATGGAGCACGCTAGAACGAGGGGTGCTAAAACTAAGATGAAACCTTGGATTTCTTTCTGGATCCCAACATGCTATATTCCTGTGTGCCTATACGTTACGTGTTGTAAGATCATATGTAATTATCGTCTTGCAAGTAGAGGCTGTGGCCGTGTGGGTATACTGTGGGGGAGGTAGGTTGGTTTCTCAGCATTGAAAGATGGCTGCAGGTCGATGGGTTCAACTAGGGCCTAGGACTAATCTCAGTGGGGGTGGACAGGTTGCAGGATGACTGAATCCTGCTGGGACAGGACACCTTCTTATTCAACTGGAGACACCTTTTTTATTCATGGGAAAATGGTGGGAAATTCAATATATGGCTGCCCTTGGTCTCACAAATTATTATACAAATTGATTCATGGCTTACAAGTGACAGATCTGCATTCAAGAATAGATGCATCGACTGTACTCACAAATTGATGGGAAAGGTGACCATGTTCATTTTTTGTGAACACAAGAGGAGAGTTATTAATTTCACATGGTCTTTGCTAACTTATATTAGATCTTTATGAGCATTCATTTAGTTAGTGTGGAAGCCGTACTGCACATTTAAATGTGTGGTGGACCATAGCCACACCCCTCGGCCAAATCATTCGTCATCATGGTCTTCAGTTCCACTGCTACGCCGATGACGTCCAATTGTACATATCCACCAAATCATTTACCCCAACAACCCACTCCACCCTATCTAACTGTCTTTCAGATATCAAATCCTGGATGCAAACAAACTTTCTCACTCTTAACTGTTCCAAATCTCAACTGCTTATAATCGGTCCACGATCCCTCACCCAAACAACCTCCAACTTTAACCTCACTATTGACAACTGCACCCTGTCCCCCTCCTCTCACTGTCGCAACCTCGGTGTCCTTTTTGATAATAACCTCTCTTTCAACCAACACATCACCCAAATCACCAAAACTGCTTTCTTCCACCTCAAAAACATCTCTCGTCTCCGCCCTTCACTTTCTTTCAACGCTGCTCAACCCCTCATCCACGCCTTCATCACCTCCCGCCTTGACTACTGCAATAGCATTCTCTACGGTACAACCTCCAAACTCCTCAATAAACTACAGTACATCCAGAATGCCGCCGCCCGCCTACTAACCCACACCCGCACTCGTGATCACATCACCCCCGTCCTTAAAAACCTTCACTGGCTCCCCGTTCCCCAGCGTATTCAATTTAAACTGTTCCTACTCACCTATAAAGCCCTTCACAATCAGGCCCCTTCTTACCTTTCCGACCTTCTTTACCAATACACTCCTTCCCGCAATCTCCGCTCCTCTAACACAAACCTCCTCGCCATCCCCGTGACCAAGCTCAAAACCTGGGGGGACCGAGCCTTCTCTGTCGCCGCCCCCACCCTCTGGAACACTCTACCACAACACATCCGCAACTGTACTGACCTCCAATCCTTCAAATCTTCTCTCAAAACTCATCTGTTCCGCAATGCTTTTAACACCTTTTAATCGCTTTTACCCATTTATTCCTTTTATTCATCCAATGTGCTTTTGTAAATTATGTATGTTTGTTTTAAGTGCACATTTTTATCTTGTGTTTTAGCTCTTGTAAAGTGTCTTTGAGTGTGATGAAAAGCGCTTTCAAATAAAATGTATTATTATTATTATTATTATTACAAGATGCTCTATTCTTTGTTATCTGACACAACTGATCTGCACAAAGTTGAAAAAGCCTATGACTGAGACCAACTCCTGTAGAAGGTTGGTCTCCACTTTTGTCGCCTCAGCCTGCTGGGGCAAACTGAAAAAATTCTGCTCAACCACACTCTCTTGCATCGTGGGGACCTGTGATTGACGATCAACAATAATGCGGCGCTTCAAAAATGGTCTGAAAGGAGTTGATATTTTGAGCAAGCAACTGGCTTTGAATTACAATGAAACACGACTACAAAACTGGACCGTGCGTCGCTTGTCCTGCAGCTACGTTTGGACTCGGTCGAGTTTTTCAGCTAAATGCCTCATCTTCCAAGAAAAATGAGAGTCAATGCCTTTGATTAGTCCATTTTTGGAAACAAATCTGACAGTATTAATGGAACAAACCTGTGCTTGATGTCTTTTTCTCACATGGTCCATGAACTTGGGCTTGGATGGGAGCTGATTTTTTTCAACGAGGGACCTAACTTGGTCACCCTCAGCGCACTCAGGTTCTTCTGCTAAAGCACTTGCCTGGAAAGAGGGAAATGTTGGAAAGAAAAAAAAAAACACATGGTGGTGAATTACAGAGAAAGCTTTAAAACGTTCAGTGCCAACCTTCGGATCATTTTTTGTTACAGCTTCTAATATTTCAATTTAGTAGCCGACAAATCACACGTGAAATTATAAGCATGTTTCCTCGACTACAGTGTCCGGTGGATTCATCCAGTCGCTATTTTTTTCCCCTAATTTTTTTTTTTTTTTTTTGGTGTTGAATCTGGACTTTTCTACCGCACAACATGCTTGCTGTCATGTATCAGAATCAAGGAAAGATTGCACAAAGCGCAGACATCGAGATCGGCAGACAAAGTATGCGACTGACAACAAATGGCGGCCAGGCGTGCTCATCCTGCATCAGCCTTAAGAACCTGGTCCTTTCTCTGATACGGATTCCTTGTTCAATTTAAATTTGAGGTCTTTTGGATTTCAGGGGGCACTCCTTAAGACCTTCTGTGACTCTGTGGTGGCCTCAGACCTTCGTGATGTCATATTCTGCTGGTCAGGCAGCATCTCAGCCCGGGACAGGGAGAGACTGGACTGACTGGTCAGGAGGGCCACTTCTGTCCTGTCCTGCTCCCCGGACACTCTGGTGGAGGTGGGCAACAGGAGAATGCTAGCCAAGTTAAAAGCTATGATGGAGCGACCCTCCCCCAACCCCCTTCAGGCCACCCTGACAGCACTGGGCAGATCCTTCGGCGAGAGACTGATACGCGCGCGCTGCTGCCGACTGCTGTCAGGCTATTGAATGGACAGACCTGCAAAGCTGGACTCACCCTCACTCACCCATTTGTAATATGCTTAGATCTCTATTTTATGTTTATTTATTGAGATACTTTTTGTTCTTTGACTTCTCCCTTTCAGAATTGTTTTGCTGCTGT
>NW_017805410.1:69909-86765 GCF_001891065.2 Hippocampus comes
TCTTCCAAGAAAAATGAGAGTCAATGCCTTTGATTAGTCCATTTTTGGAAACAAATCTGACAGTATTAATGGAACAAACCTCTGCTTGATGTGTTTTTGTCTATTCTTTGTTATCTGACACAACTGATCTGCACAAAGTTGAAAAAGCCTATGACTGAGACCAACTCCTGTAGAAGGTTGGTCTCCATTTTTGTCGCCTCGGCCTGCTGGGGCAAACTGAACAAATTCTGCTCAACCACACTCTCTTGCATCGTGGGGACCTGTGATTGACGATCAACAATAATGCAGCGCTTCAAAAATGGTCTGTAGGAGTTGATATTTTGAGCAAGCAACTGGCTTTGAATTACAATGAAACACGACTACAAAACTGGACCGTGCGTCGCTTGTCCTGCAGCTTCGTTTTGAGTTGTTTTTTCTCCAATTCAAGTTTTTCCAACGTATCCTGCGACTCAGCTCGCTCCTCCGTGAGAGAATTCCCCTTCTCCAGCTGCTCATTGAAAATCCAAAATGTACTTTCCAGCTCATCCAGTAGAATGTCTCTTTCACCTTCAACTCCGTGGAGTTGTTCAGTTAAATGCCTCTTCTTCCAAGAAAAATGAGAGTCAATGCCTTTGATTAGTCCATTTTTGGAAACAAATCTGACAGTATTAATGGAACAAACCTCTGCTTGATGTGTTTTTGTCGCATGGTCCAGCTTGACTGCTAACTGATTTTTTTCCTGATTTGATCTCTCCAGCATGTCCCGCAACTGAGCTAGCTCCTCAACGAGAGACCTAACTTGGTCACCCTCAGCGCACTCGGGTTTTTCTGCTAAAGCTCTTGCCTGGAAAGAGGGAAATGTTGGAAAGAAAAAAAAAACATTGTGGTGAATTACAGAGAAAGCTTTAAAACGTTCAGTGCCAACTGTAGAGTACAATGTGGTGTATTTTCCTACTTAATTAGTTGCGACTGGTGTTCGCGAGTGTTCTAGCAGCTCCTCAACGAGAGACCTAACTTGGTCACCCTCAGCGCACTCGGGTTTTTCTGCTAAAGCTCTTGCCTGGAAAGAGGGAAATGTTGGAAAGAAAACAAAACATGGTCGTGAATTACAGAGAAAGCTTTAAAACGTTCAGTGCCAACTGTAGAGTACAATGTGGTGTATTTTCCTACTTAATTAGTTGCGACTGGTGTTCGCGAGTGTTCTAGCCGCATTAGCACGCTAGCCTCGGGCCGCCGCGTTTGCGAGTGTTAGCCACGTTAGCATCGGGCCGCCGCGTTTCGCGGCGATTACAAGTTAATACAGAGGCATCGTTTGTAAGTATAGGTTAAGTTGTGTTAATGGTGCGATGTCTGTAGCTCCTTCCTGTTTTGAAGACGACCATGTGGATTTTGTTTTACAAATGTGTGTCAGCCTTCATTTCATTTATCAAGTCAAGTCAACTGTATTTCTCGAGCACTTTCAAACAGCCATCGCTGCATACAAAGTGCTGTACATGGATCAATTGAACATATATTATAAACAGTCAAACAAATCGGTAATAAAGACGGTAGAAAGCACCGAACAGTAAAACCAAGAACAAATCTAAGTCAGAAGTAATTACCGGTAATGTAAGTGTAGTTAATTTATGTGCCCCTAGATGGTGCCGTTACACTTCATTTGATTAGTTATTCCTTGGTTGCATCCAGGAATATGATGATGAATGTTATAACGAAGTTTCCTTTTCTCACATTTGTAGACTCGACCCCCCTATTCAAATCGACCCCCGCTATTCAATCAACAAACACTCGATCCCTCTTCATCCTTCATCTTCCCTCTTCAGCCCTCCCAAGCGTCCCTCCTCATCCCTCCTCAACCAACATCCCCTTTTGTTTGTATTTCTCCGAATTCATTTAACACCCCACAGTAAAGAATATTGAAACAGCCCCTGGAGTTCCTGTCTCTTCTTACCTGTGCTCTGACCGGCACACCATCTAGTCTATAGTTATCTCCTTACACGAATCAGTCCTACCACCTCCCCAACACCACCCTTCGTATCATTTTTTGTTACAGCTTCTAATATTTCAATTTAGTGGCCGACAAATCACACGTGAAATTATAAGCATGTTTCCTCTACTACAGTGTCCGGTGGATTCATCCAGTCGCTATTTTTTTTTCCCCCTAATTTTTGTTTTTTTTTTGGTGGAGGCAAGGCTTTTTCATGGAAAATGAATCAAACATTTACAAACACTTGAAAAGAACATGGGGCTATGTGTACAACTCAGATTTTTCTCTGACAGATTTAAAAAGAAAACAAACTGAACAAAAAAAAAAAAACCCCAACAACATGAAATTTGGTTCTTCAATTGGTTCTTTTGGTCACTTTTTCTGTTCAATCAAAAATACAGAAACATGAATGAGCTGTGTGTCATGTCACAATTGTCGCAATTTCCAAGCAGCCGCAGGTCCCAAGAGCAACGGTGCAAACAACTGTTTGGAAGTATAAAGTGCATTATTATACTGCTTTGTCATTGCCACCATCAGGTAGAAAATGCAACCTATCACCTGCTGCTGCGAAAAAACTGGTCCAGAGGTTGAAGAGTCAACCGAGAACCACCAAAACGCAGATCTGCCAAGAATTAGAAGCTGCTGGAACACAGGTGTCCGTTTCCTCAGTCAAGTGTGTTTTGCGTCGCCATGGACAGAAGAAAGCCCTCCCCCCAAAAGCGGCACCCGAAGGCTCGACTCATGTTTGCCGCTGCTCGCCTCTTGACCGGTACTCGCAAGAGCCCCGCATAACTCCTACACTGGCATCACTTCACAATTTAAAGTTCCTTTTAAAATCCTCCTATTCATTTTCAAGTCTTTAAATGGCCTCGCCCCACCTGACCTCTATGAGCCCCCGCGTACCTGCCCGGCGCCTCAGATCTGCGGACCAGACGCTCTTACGGGTACAGAGAAGAAAGCGGAGGCTCAGAGGGGAGCGAGCCTTTCTTCTTGCTGGTCCCTCTCTTCGGAATGACACTCCGCAAAACGTTGAGCGAGCGCCATCGCTGCCCATTTTTAAAACACGTCTAAAAACTCATTTTTATTCTTTGGCTTTTGGCTCAGCATGCGACTTTGTTTTTAATTTGACCGTTTTTGTGCTTTCTACTGTCTTTGTTATTATTTTGTTTTGTTAGTTGTATTCATTATTTTTGCTCCATGGACAGCACTTTGTCTACAGCGGTGGTTGTTTTCAAGTGCTTGTTGAATACAGCCGAGTATTTTCTCTATTCCAGCAATTCCTCGTTTATCGAGGTTAATGGGGGCCAAAACCACCCGCGATAAACGAAAATCCGCAAAGTAGCGACCAATTAACATACAGGTATCAAAAAAAACCCAAATTGCCCCACGTGGGCCTTCGCGCTTGAGCAGAGCGCACTAACACACACACACACACACACACACGCACACGCACGCACATAAGCAAGGTTTGAAATGCCCCAATTCAGTTACCGGTACATCGAGAAAAAGCAAAAGCAGTCGATGCCGAAATCATTTCATGATCTGCAAAACGTTATTTCGCAATGGGGCACTTGTGTTTTTTGCGCCTGGAATGGGCAGCGTTTTTCACAACCCCGTTTTGTTCAGCGGAAAGGTCGGCGCTGTTGGACAGTCGGCGTTAGTGAGGCTGGATGGATGGCTGCTGAAGTTGAGAATGAGGAGAGATGAGCGCCGATGCGTATTTGGAACCGAGAGTCGCCGCTTGGAATTGAAATGGATTTCCATGGGACAGGAGAAGTGAACCAATCTCTTTTTTCGTCAATGGCTTCTTCTTTGAAACTTAGCTTGTCGCCGACGTGTGCGCATTTTGAGCGTGACGTCTCTGATCCACTGGTTAAAGGACACTTTGATTCTCTCCTCTTTCATCTCAAACTGCTTCAAACAACAAAGCGTGCAACGGAAACGTGGTCAGGACCGCGCGACTGTCCGTGTTTGACGTTATGTGTTGTGTTTCTTATTTTACTTGATGTGAACTGTTTTGTTAAGCGCTTTGTTACAGCTGCCGCTGTTGTGAAAGCGCTCTAGAAATCAGCATGGATTGTATTGTATTGTCTTGTAATGTGAAAAAAAGCAGAGCATTCATCTACCCCAGCAATAAGTTGCTGCAGCTCTCCCTGCGGTTGGTTCTTCTGCCTCCTGATCTCCTGTTGTGCAGCCCGAAGTTGCTCTTTCTGAAATGGGAAAACAAAACGTGACCGTCTGCGGAAAAATCTGAAGGACAGAATAGGCTCAAATCAGAACCGGCTGGACTGCTCAGCTCTGCGTAACGAGGTCAACATACAGTATATAAAATAAAAAGACTAATAGTAAAGTAGTACATGGGTTTTTAAAGCCACAACATACACCCCAACCTCCGAAGAGATACACATGACCTGAAGTCACCACAAAAGGAGGGCGGTGGAAGGGGGTACAATACGGTGCCGATTATTTGCTTTGCGAAAGACAACCTAATTGTGTTTGAAGTGTCTCGAGCTCTGTTGTCATGTCATCAAAAGGCTTTTCCTAAGTTGGATGCGTGGGGATCTTCCACCTGTTTGAGCCGTTGTCTCAGATGGGTTCTTTTCCCATGTGCACTTCTGCTTTCAGGGCAAGTGGCCAAAGGCGGGAAATTGTGTTGGGTTGCACATTTGATTCATTAAGACAGGGGTGTCAAATTCATTTTTGTCGCGAGCCACATTGGAGTGACGCTTTCCCTTGGAGGGGCCGCTCTGGTATCTTGAGATCTTTGATCCACTGGTGAAAAGGACACTTTGATTCGCTCCTCTTTCATCTCAAACTGCTTCAGACATCAAAGTGTATGCAGGAAAGTTGTCAAGAGTGCACAATTGTCTGTGTCTCATCTGCTGTTTTGTCTATTTTGTCATTTTTTTGTTGGCTTTCTTTTGCAACACATATTTTTAGGAGTTTGTTTGGCATGTCAATTCGAACGTAGATCATTTTCACAATGTCTCCTGTAATCAAAACTCAAAATAAATATAATCAATATATCAATATAAATATTGTATTTATATTGCACTTAATTGAACTGTGTTTTCTTTTCTCTTCTTTCTACCCACAATCTTGCTGCTGAAGGCTGTAAATTTCCCCAGTGTGGGACAAATAAAGGAGATCTTATCTTATCTTATCTTAAAACAAACAAACAAACACACACTAAATTATATTCTGTTTAATACTTTCTGAAATATTCTTATGTCGCTTCGAAAAAGCAAAAGGGTGGTCGTGACCGGACGCAGGGGTGTTTGACAGTTAGGATTCAGACGTTGAAAAATAAAAAGAGCTGTGTTCAAATCTCCCCTTTTTGCCCATTCCGAACGTAGAGCAATCCAACCAAAACCTACCAACCACTCAATTTACACATTGTTAGTTATATTATAAATGAGCTAGAATTGCAGGTCTTATGACCAAACAGAAATGTTCACCTCAAATCAGTCGTAAGCTAAAATGTCAACTTTCATTGTGTCACAAGTCCAATAAGTGCCACGCACTCTTAATAGTCCTACTAAAGTGTTTCCTTTCGCAACAGCACAATTCCAAACTGGATTTGATTCTTCGTGGCTAGACAATCTCCGCAAAATCTATTTCGAAAGCATGTGAACAGAATCCCGTTTTGGACCCACCTGCTTGTCACTCTGTTCTTCAAATTGGGCCACGCGCAGCTTAATCATCTCTCCTTTCGCGGTGGGTTCACTTTTGAGCCGCAAGTCAACTTGTTTCGCCTTATCCTCCATTGCCACAGTTTGATCCAAGGCTTGCTGCTTTTGCGAACCAACTGTTTGAAGTTCAAGTTCCAGTTCTGCTCCTGTTTCAACTGACCTAAAACAGTCATGTACAGTGTACGTACACTTATATGCGCCGGTCTCATGTGACGTGTGCATACATTAAATATGGCTGCGCGCGAATCCGGCAGGTCGAAAACACGCTTTACAGAACAAAATCATGCCGTCCTATGGCAAGCCATTTGAGCATTTATTCCAAATCCCTGATATCAGAATACTATGGCAAGCCATTTGAGCATTTATTCCAAATCCCTGATATCAGACGTTGGTGTGTTACACTAGTTCGACCTCTTTCAGCAGTAGTTCGACACTCAGCCACACAAGTGACACACTTTGTCGAACTAGTTGCACAGAAATCCTCACTAGCAACTCATTTTTGGCAACTAGTGCCACTTTTGTCCAACTAGTGCTGACAAAAGTCTAACTAGTGGCACCTGGAAGCTAGTGACACCTGGAAGCACACAAGCAGAGGGAACTTCCAAGCTAGTCAGCTTTTTTTATGCCCTAGTGGCCCACTAGACCAAACTAGTGAGGTTCCAAGTCTTACTAGTTTACTAGTAAGATTTAAAAAGTGTTAACATGTTAACTAGTGAAACGTGGATTGTTCTAACATGTTAACTAGTGGCCTATGATTTCTTGCACTCGTTAACTAGTGGGAGCTGAAATAGCCACTAGTTAACTAGTGGAGGATAAAACATTGACTAGTGCACTAGTTTAAGACCGTTAAAGCCTTGATATCCAACAAGTGAGTCCAAAAATGTTACTTGCTCACCAGTGATGCGCCAAATATCCACTAGTTCCACTAGTGCGACATTTTGACTTCACTAGTCGAACTAGTGAAGTCAAAGTGTTTTCGTAATGTTACATGATGTAAATGTGTTTTATTTTTACTGTGAAATGATATGAACTGTGTATCTGTTCTTTAGAGGGGAGAGCATTTGTTTTTCCACGTGTTTTGTATACACCCAACATGCCGGAAAGTGTCGAGTAAGTGTGTCCTCTCATCACATTGAATTGTAATGATTTGTCGGTCTGCACTTTTAAGTTTCATGGATTGTTGGAACATGGAAATACAGTAATGTATTTTTATTTCTATTTCCTTATCAAGCAAGCCACTGCTGTTGTCTATTGTGTTGTAATTGTCTTTAGTCTGTTAGATACTCTTCTTTGATCTCTTAGATCCCTTTCGAACTCTTTTAAAATTTAGTTACTATCTCAGGCTTTCATCTTAATGCTGTACAATTTTTTATTGTCCAGTCGGGAATAAAGCCCACATAAAATTTATTTTGTGTTCAGTCTAGTCCAGGCGTGTCCAAAGTCCGGCCCGCGGGCCAAATCCATCCCGCCCTCGGCCTCTGTCATAAAATCAGTGCCGTCTGGCCCGCTGGTTGTGCGCAATGGGACACGTGTCGCACGGAGTGAGGTCTCGTAGACTGGTGAGTGATATCTCATAGAGTGCTGCTTCCCTCTAGTGGCTAAATGAGTAATAGCATTCACGAAATGAGTAATAGTATTTAGCCACTAGAGGGCAGTAGCACTCTACGAGACATCACTCACGAGTCTACGAGACATCACTCCGTGCACATATTCACTTCCCAGTTTTCTAAAATGGCGACAATCAACAGAAAAAGGAAAGTTGACTGCGAGGGACGACGATTCAAGGATGGATGGAAATTGGATTATTTCTTCACTGAAATACGCAACAACTGTGTCTGCCTCATTTGCCAAGAGACAGTGGCTGTTTTTAAAGATTATAATGTCAAGCGACATTACCAAACAAGACACGCTGACATGTACGACATGATTACAGGCAAGGAACGCACAGAAAATTGAAGCAGTTTGAAGCTCGTTTAATCTCACAGCAGCAGTATTTTGCAAGAGCTCGAGAGTCAAACGAGAACGCCACAGCGGCGAGTTATGCGGTAGCAACGCTGATCGCAAAACGTTCCAACATTTTACCACATAAAATCTGGCCCCCTTGGCAAAAAGTTTGGACACCCCTGGTCTAGTCTTTCTAAAGACCCGGCTATTTCGCGGTTCGTTTATCGCGGCTTCAGTGCATCGCGGATGTTTTCAAACATACAGTATTCTAATCCCAAAATTGCCAAAGACGTTCGTGCAAATAATCGTTGATTCCTCTCTCATTAATATATACTTACACTCAGTTACACAGTACCAAATAAAAGGCATATGCCCAAAACTATTTAATTTTTATCATATTATTTGTAACATTGATTGAAACTCCTGCAATAGCAACATTAATGGAGCCAATAAGATTTGTCAAAGTTAGCCTACCTGCCGTCGGGCGTGCTCTTCTTCATCTCCGAAAAGTGCTTCTTGTGGCTCGCAATACAATACATTACAATACATGCTGATTTATATCGCGCTTTCACAACAGCAATAGATTATTGTCGTCCATCTGCACCGCCAATTCTCGTCTTGCAACGTCAAGAGTCGTTCCAGACGCGATTAATAACTTCATTGAAACCACTTTCGGTGGCAGATTCAGCTGAATTGCCGCTCATATCTGCAGGAGGCCCGCCAAATAACTTTGCTGCGTATGAGTCTTTCAGCCGATTTGGGTGCCTGACAAATCGGGAATAGGAGCGGATCCCTCAAACGTATACCAAAAGAAATTGTATTATAAAAATGCTTTAGTTACATAATAAGGTCACACGACCAATAAAGTACAACATAAAACGCTGGGAACAAAATTACCAGGATAAGAATGAGGGTAACAAAAAGTTTTTGCAAACAGCAAGGGAAATTGCAAATGAAAAATCACTTGTCACAAAGACAAGGAAAAGCCATTCAACAGGAAAAACAAAAACAACAAAATGCTTACAGTGTCTCTTTTATTTATTACAGATGAGAATTTTAAATGTTGGTTTATATTTTAGCAAGCATCATGGATGTTGCCATGTTTGATTTGCTTTCACGGGCCACATAAAATAATGTGGCAGGTCAGATCTGGCCCCTTGACTTTGACACCTATGCTGTATAGCAGGGGTGGGCAATTATTTTTTGCATCGGGCCACATGCGAACCAGAAAATATTATGGAGGGCCGGATCAAAAGGCTGAACTAAATTTTACAGAATATTAATTGCATTTCTTTATTTAAAAAGCAGTATTTTGCATTTTTGGCACGCTTTTAAGACTTTTAAGAATATGTTATGAGCATTGAAAAACAGAGGTTGTCTTTGGAAAAATGGCATTTATTGAATAACATTTTCCAAAACAATGGTTGCCAAAATGTGAACATTTGTGATGATGATGATTATATTCGTGATCATTTTCAGTCACATTCACCCCAAAATGCATTTTTGGATTTATACGTTGCTGGAAAGAGGTTCTTAACTTTCTAAAGACAGAAAAAAAGAAAAAACAACACTTTATTTGTAGTTAAATCACCTCATTTAGAGTTGTTTTTTCTTATTCAATGAGAGAAATCTAGTCTTTGTTGGTCTTTAACAAGTGTATCAAAGTCAGGTTGAAAGTCTGAGGTGGAGATGCGAAGTATTGCTGACAGATGATCATCAGTGAGGGAAGATCTATACATGGATTTGTTAAACTTCATCACAGAGAATGTTTGCTCACATATGTAGGTAGAGCCAAAGAGAACAAACATCCTCTGCGCATGTGTTCTCATGTTTGGAAACTTTTCTTCCTTAAGAGAAGAGTAGAATTCCAGCAGTGATTGTGACTTAAAATGCTCAGCCAGTAGTGTGTCAGACTGAAGGTCAATGAGTTCCAGCTGGACATCAGTGGGTGCATTATCTACATTGCAGGTAAAGGGACAGGAAATCACTTGCATTTCAACCTCCATTGTTCTGAGATCTTCAAATCTCCTTGAAAACTCACCATGCAGTGCTCTTAACATGGATGAGTACCTGTGGATGTGATTAGCTGATGGTGTGACTTCTTTCAGGGTTTGCATGTGAGTGAGGTTGTTGCTCTCCAGTTGCCTTGTTCAAGAACAAGGGGGGCTTAGCCCCAAGGGGAACACAGCCCCTCTAGGGGGCTCCGGGGGCATGCCCTAAAACGTGTGGTGTTTCATTAAAAGTCATGTAACGCTTTTAAGTAGTGTATCACGTCCATTTAACCCTTGTGCGTTGATTTTTTTTTGAACGACACATCGGACAAAGGCACCATAATGGAACGGTGGCTTTAAAGTGTCATATCAAAGTCATTTCTAAATCCTTTTTTTTTTTTTGCGACCACTCAAAACGTTCAGTGGCGTCAGACCTATCCATACACATATCTAGTTTCTATTTACTTATTGAGGTTGGTGCCCTCTATGGACATCAAAGCAATACAAAGCAGTATTGTGCTATGGCTAGAAGTAACTATCATCTGCATAGAAGTAAAAAACAAAAGCATTGAATTCCGACTATTCAATATGGACAAGTTAGCGCCTCCAACATGTTAATAGATCATGACATCATTTTAGTTTGTACGTCAACAGTCCTGTTATGGGATGTTTTGGTGCACAAGGGTTAATAGTCCTAAAGTGTTTCCTTTCGCAACAGCACAATTCCAAACTGGATTTGATTCTCCGTGGCTCGACAATATCCGCAAAATCTATTTCGAGCTCGAGGCTGTACTTCAAAATAAAAACAGTCGGGTGGGCAAGAAAGCATGTGAACAGAATCCCGTTTTGGACCCACCTGCTTGTCACTCTGTTCTTCAAATTGGGCCACGCGCAGCTTAATCATCTCTCCTTTCGCGGTGGGTTCACTTTTGAGCCGCAAGTCAACTTGTTTCGCCTTATCCTCCATTGCCACAGTTTGATCCAAGGCTTGCTGCTTTTGCGAACCAACTGTTTGAAGTTCAAGTTCCAGTTCTGCTCCTGTTTCAACTGACCTAAAACAGTCATGTACAGTGTACGTCCACTTGTCTCCACCGGTTTCATGTGACGTGGGCATACATTAAATATGGCTGCGCGCGCATCCGGCGGGTAGAAAACACGCTTGACAGAACAAAATCATGCCGTCCTCACGCTGTGCTGTGGCTTGTCAGAATAGAAAGAGCGCACACACAGAGAGCTCGTCTTTGATTGAATTCCTGCTGGCAAACACCCCTTCCGGAAAAACCGGCGAAAGTTGTGGCTACAAGCGGGGGCGTCACTAGGTTTCAAGAACAAGGGGGGCTTAGCCCCAAGGGGAACACAGCCCCTCTAGGGGGCTCCGGGGGCATGCCCTAAAACGTGTGGTGTTTCATTAAAAGTCATGTAACGCTTTTAAGTAGTGTATCACGTCCATTTAACCCTTGTGCGTTGATTTTTTTTTGAACGACACATCGGACAAAGGCACCATAATGGAACGGTGGCTTTAAAGTGTAATATCAAGTCATTTCTTCCTTTTTTTTTCTTGCGACCACTCAAAACGTTCAGTGGCGTCAGACCTATCCATACACATGTCTAGTTTCTATTTACTTTTTGAGGTTGGTGCCCTCTATGGACATCAAAGCAATAAAAAGCAGTATTGTGCTATGGCTAGAAGTAACTATCATCTGCATAGAAGTAAAAAACAAAAGCATTGAATTCCGACTATTCAATATGGACAAGTTAGCGCCTCCAACATGTTAATAGATCATGACATCATTTTAGTTTGTACGTCAACAGTCCTGTTATGGGATGTTTTGGTGCACAAGGGTTAAGATGTTCATAACTGGAGATAAAAGTTACAATCGATTATTCCTTGTCTCAGTTTTCAGAATACGGCAAAACTCAAGAAATTGTCCTGACTTAACAGTATCACTGAGCTTTTCCACCTGCACGGCTTATTTTTGTCAAATATATTGTCAGGGCGAGTGACCAAAGGCGGGAAATTGTGTTGGGTTGCACATTTGATTCACAAAGAGAATCTTGGAGCTTTGAAAGGCAAAGTTTCAAAAACAAGCAGCATATCGTAACCTTTTGAAAAGAGCACCAGTAAAAACCATCTCAAAAAACAATGGCAGACTGCACCGCATATTTTTAGGAGTTTTTTTTTTTTTTTTTTTGCATGTCAGTTTTAACGGAGATCATTTTGACAATGTGGCCGGTCATCAAAACTCAAAAGATCATTGGAGGATTTTGATTGACGCATTACCTTCGTTACCTCAAGGGCGATGAATTCCTGCAATTTGGCCTTTTCCTTCAGCTCCTGCGAAAGAGCATTTTTCTCCTTCTCCAGTGTTTGAGTCTGCCCGACGACAAAGTCCAGCGCCTGCTTGAGATGGTCGCGCTCAGATGCCAGCATATCCTAGAAACACATCCAACAGCAAAAAATCTTCAGGTGTTTCCTGGTGTGCGTGTCATTTGGGTGGCACAATTGGATATGACCGATTCAACTTTTACATGCGGCGACTGCTTCGCGTGAAATCATTGACTGAAATTGACATTTAAAATCATAAACTGCCTTCAGTAACAATGACGTTGCACTTCCGACTTTGCAAAAGGCATGTGGCAAAAGCATTTACTCATTCACATGGAGACCTTTCAGCAGAGATATGCTTTCAATGCACATTATCTGTATCAATACACATTATTTGGAAAGGGAAAAATGTTTTTATACACTGTGTTCTATGTTCCAACGACAACATTATAATGAACTAATGGGAAGGACAATGTCACAGTTGGTCATCAAGATTGCTCTGCTCATGTCAAGGGAGAGCTTCACTCGATACTTATGCAGGCAACCAATGAGACATTCTACTCGCTTGGGTCGGCATTCTGAAAGCTGTGTCAAATATTTATTTTCATATATTCAAATTGAGGTCACAAAAATGACACGAATCTAAAAAAAAAAGAAAAAAAGAAAAAAAACGTAATACCTGTTGTGCAATGTCAAAACTGAGCACCTTTTAATAATAATAATAATAATAAAACGTATTTTATTTAAGAGCGCCTTTCATGCCACCCAAGGACACCGTTCCGGTGGAAAGGCACAATATTGGATACAGCGAGTGCCTATCAACATATTGTGCAAAAAGTAAGAACATGTTTCTATGCTGCACAAGTGGTTACACTGTTTTGCCTGATTGGTCTATACCAGTGGTTCTCAAATAGTGGTGCGCGCCCCCCTGGGGGCGGCGGGGGGGCTTGGCGTTTGGCCTCGAGGAACATGCTTTTTTCTTTTGATCTTTTTTTCCTGTCCGAGAATAAAGTGCAATTGCACCTCGACTACGTTAGGGGGTAGTGGCGCTCTCCTTGGCAGAGTGCGCAGGGAGCATTCGTTGGGTGTTTCCTTGGCACTGAGCATGCGCGCTTTGCACACGGCACCGAGTCGGAGTGTGAAGTGTTGACGCCAAGTCGACAGACTGGGAGAGAGAGAGAGAGCGACGCAGGTCTACCGAAAAGACGAGGAAATGACGAAGCGTATGGAGCACTTGGCTTCACTGTGACGACGGCGGGAGGAAAGACAGCAGACGGCATGAAGCCAAATGAATTAAGGCGTCACTGAAAGACATTACACCCCAATCCCGTTGATCAAAGTTTTTTTTTTTTTTTTTTCATGAAAATTCAACAGATTTATTATATTAAAAATACAGACGCTCCCCGATTTACGAACAATGCTACATACGAACATTTTTGCGGGTACAGGTATGTCGAAAAATGTTCTCGGACAGAGATGCTGTAAATTAGATTTTGTATTGCGCGCCTTTTTCCGAGTACTGTAGTACTTCTTTCCGCCGCTAATACCGACGTGAAGCGCTGTGAGAGGAGGAGGAAACGCCTGTCCCCATGAAGAAGTTTGAGACGGAACTCTTGGCAGAGGGGTTTTCGCTCATAGATCAAGCCATCGCACTCTTCGAGCAGCAAGACCCCAATGTTGAACGTTGCACAAAGGTTGCAAATCAAATGAATGATGCTATACAGTGCGCTACTGCATCATTTATGATGGGAAAAAGAAGAAAACTGCAATCGTCGTCAGATCGCTTCTACACCCTCTCCACCCTCCAAGGACTCGTCAACCCTCGTCTTCTTCTCTTGGACCCTCAATTTCTTAGGCCTTCGAGTACATCTTCCAAAAGTAAGTTAAACTTCATTTTATTATACTTATATAAGCCTTAAACATACATTCCATACAAAATATAGCACTGAAGCAACTTACGAACGAATTCAACTTACGAACGATCCTTCGGAACGTATCTCGTTCGTAAGTAGGGGAGCGTCTGTACAATCGTAGCTATGAGAGAACTTTTCAATTCGTTCATTTGCAACGCATACACCGACTTGAACCACTGCAGCCTCACCTGAACGTCTCTTTGAAACAAAAACAGATTTTTCACACTAAATTTGAAAAGTAACTTGTAAGGACCACAAAAGATTGAAGGATATGATCGAAAAGTGCAGTCATGAAAGTGTCAAAAGAATCCTATCACAGAATTCTGTTCTAACTATTGTGTATTTCTATGTAAGACACTCTGAGAAGAAACTCCTTCTTTGGACACTGCAGTCCAAACAGAAATCATCTGTGATGAAATGAGATTGACCAACAAAATGTAGCACAATCACAAAAACATGAAACAAAACTACAACACGTTTGACCTTTTTTATGGTTTCAAAGACGTCTTCAACAGCCAGTGGGACGGCACCGGGAACGTGATCACTCCCCATCATTGTGAACGTCTTTCCGGAGGATGTCTGACCAGAAGCAGAGATGGTACCTGTTTAAAGCAAAAACAAAAAGGCAGCAACATTTACATGTGCACAGGAACACGTACAATGTAAAGCTTTATGATGTCATTACCATTGTATCCTCCATTTCATGAAAAGATGATGAAAGAGTGGAATAGGAAAGAATATTAAATGTGATGTTGTTCACATCAAATCAACTGTTTATATCATGTATTTGCTTATGCTCGCTTGTGTAGTCATGAAGCATGTGATGTATTTTGGAGAAAGGGGAAGCAGATATGCTGCGTCAGCAACAAGTTTGCTGAAGAAGGAAATGTGCGCATTGTTAAAAGGGGAAACAGATACGCTGACAGCAACAAGTTTGCTGAAGAAAGAAATGTGCGCATTGTTAGAAGGGGAAACAGATACGCTGCGACAGCAACAAGTTTGCTGAAGGAGGAAAAGTGCGCATTGTTAACAAACGAACGGGGTGGCGCCAGGGAGGATGAGATGGCCACTCATCCCTCCCTTCCGCACACTTCTAGGTGAGATAAAAAGAGAGTCGACGACTCTCTGGGTCAGAGTCTGCTGCGGGTTGCGTACGAAACGCCCAGCTGGTACTGAAGCTCGCTCTGCCCAGGGTGTCGGCTCTCCATCCTAAAAGCGCACGGTAAGAGAAATAGAATAGCTTCATACATTTGTTTGTCTGATTGTTGAACATTATCTTTGCGGGCCGATGATTGCGCTATTGTCGGTAGCATCGTAATGTACTTGTTTGTTTGAGTGCTTGAATAAACTGCTGTTGCTACTAACACCAGAACTGTGTCAAGCGTGTTTCATTTCTGAGTGCCTATCTCCAACGATCCTATCCTAAATTTGATACTGAGCCAAGGCAAGGTATCAGAAATGTTTTAAAACAAAGAGCATCATGGATCTGCTGATATTTTGTGTTCGTTGTCCAGCTGGAACTTGGCCAATTTCCTCTGACAACTGCAATGACTAATTGATGCAGGCTGATTTAAAAAAAAAACATGTTGACAACCCTTGGCTAGAGCACTCCAAATAAGATCCCGCATCATATGCCCGAATGGGCGTCAGTCCATGCCAAATCACCCAGCGGATTTTGATTTTCATGAAACTTGCAGTAGTTGTAGATCGTGATGGCAACTCGACTCAACTGTATTTCTCGAGCACTTTCAAACAGCCATCGCTGCATATAAAGTGCTGTACATGGAGCAATTAACATATACAACAAACAGTAAAGCAAATCGTAAACAAAGAAAGCACCAAACAGCAAAACCAAGAACAAATCTTAAGTCATGCCGAGTCAAATGCCAAAGAATGTTCAGTGGGAGGTCATTCCAGAGAGAGGGACCAGCAACGGAAAAGGCTCGATCCCCTCTGAGCCTCAGTTTAGTTCTTGGTACTTCTAATAATGTTTGGTCCGCAGACCTGAGGCGCCGGGCAGGTGTGTAGGGGCGGATGACCTCAGAGAGGTAAGCTGGCGCGAGGTCATTTACAGATTCGAACATAACTCTAAAATGTATGGGGGGCCAGTGAAGGGATGCCAGAGTCGGAGTTTTGTGTTCCCTATTACGAGTACCAGTCAAGAGGCGAGCAGCGGCATTCTGGACCAGCTGGCGGACTGGCTGACTCCAAAGTAAAGGGCATTGCAGTAATCGAGCCGGGATGTGACAAAGGCATGAATTACTGTCTCAAAGTGTTCATGAGAGAGGAGAGGTTTTACTTTGGCCAGCTGGGCTGCGTTATAGAGAACGGATGACTGGATGATTGCCATCTATTAAACTAAACCTAACTAATCAGGACATAGCAGGCCTTGAAGCACTGCCATATCCTTACCCTTCACTTCCTAATTCTGGAAAATGTCCACCTATGTCCTAAACGAGTGCAGGTATTTAGGGTATTGACTGACTGACGGTCTGGCCAGGTTTTATCTGGTGCTGCCTCACCACAGCAAATCCATCCCAGATGTGAAGGGACATGTCCCAGTGTTTTCAAGCGACCAGTAAAAGTCATCCTGACACATGATGAAAGAATGTCTCGCCTTATGAAGCATTCGGTGGATATGAGTGTGTGACTGTGACAAAAGACAAAAGATGAGTTGGAATACTTATATGAGCTGCGGCATGAAGACAGATATGAGTCTGTGAATAATCCAGGAAGGGCTCAGGCTATTTTTCAACAATATCACTTGGATGGAGATGAATTGGCCTCCTTGCTACCAGGAAGCTGAACGAATGGTCAAATGTTTGTTTTATCGGCGGGGAGGAGAAGAGCACAGTGTTTACATTAGCCAGGACAGAGAGTGGGCCAAGGCGGCTCATTGGAGGGAATTCAAAATAGTGTTCACAAGGAGGGCACCTTGAGGACGACAACCTGCTGTCCATAAATGGGTAAAAGCTTGGAGAAGTAGCTATTACTGAGAATGATCCATGGCGACACTCTGCTATAAGC
>NW_017805410.1:87209-96729 GCF_001891065.2 Hippocampus comes
TCGGATGGAGGTACCAGGGTACGGATGGAGGTACCAGGGGTACGGATGGAGGTACCAGAGGTACGGATGGAGGTACCAGGGTACGGATGGAGGTACCATAGGTTCGGATGGAGGTACCAGAGGTTCGGATGGAGGTACCAGGGTACGGATGGAGGTACCAGGTGTCAGGTTTATCCAATTTGACACTCAGGAATAAAACACAAGGAGGAGACAGGAGACTCAATTCTGGTACCAGGAGGGAACGAGGAGAAGCGTTCGGTTTCAGTTCTCGGCACGTCCCCCCTGCCGATCTCCTCCTTCACCCCCTCATTTATTGGGAAATCTACTACATAGGTGTGTCCAACCTAAAGGGTGGGGGCTGTTGGACACCCACTGAACTTGTTTGACTATGTGTGTGTATGTGAGTGTAAATTACGAACATGTGTGCAAAAACATCACGTCGCAGCTGGTGTCGATGGCTCCATTCACTGTCCAACCTTGCTCACCGTTTAGTCTGAACACTTATCTCTTCCCAACCACGTCCTCGGAAAGGTGGTTGCGTCCCTAAACTTCCACACAGTGCACTCAGCATTCTTGAGTATAAACGTGAGTATATAATGGATAAAAAGGATTATAAATGTGAGTACATTATGCTTAATATACATAATGATGAAGAAGCATTATATTAGAAGCGTAAGCATTCTTCTTTGCAAGCATAATCAATTTATCATTGATAGTTGCAGCCATAAAAACAAGTCAACAGTGATCACAGATATCGCACTTCCAAGGACCAAGTACCAAGAAGTACCAAGAACTAAACTGAGGCTCAGAGGGGATGGAGCCTTTTCTGTTGCTGGTCCCTCTCTCTGGAATGAGCTCCCACTGAACATTGGGCAAGCCTCCTCGCTGCCCATCTTCAAAACCCGCCTCAAAACTCACTTGTATTCTTGGGCATTTGACTCAGCATGACTTAGATTTGTTCTCGGTTTTACTGTTTGGTGCTTTCTACCGTCTTTATGACCGATTTGTTTTACTGTTTACTGTATATGTTAAATTGCTCCATGTACAGCACTTTGTATGCAGCGATGGCTGTTTGAAAGTGCTCCATAAATACAGTTGACTTGACTTGACTTGACTTCCAAACACGTGGACATCAAAATAAGATGACACTTATATTCCTCCCCCAAAAAATTAAAAGAAGCTTTCGCAGTCACAGGAATTCCTACACAACAGGATGAACGTAATGTTCTTCACAACACGGTGACCTTCTCGTTCAATGTTTTGGTCCAAAAGAGCGACGGGGTTGCTGATATGACAACATCCTCAGGCGCGGGTGACCGAATGACAAGACGTCCCCTATACTGTGGTGACGTTCATATAAATGAGAGTGAATTCAAGACGGCAGCCACAAATTTCACGCGGCCTGACAACCGGTTGGTGAGCGCGATGCCGCCGGGAGCCCCGCCGCTCTCACACTGCACGTCGTATTCATGTGCACGGAAGAGCCAAAATGTTGCCAAAGAGGGAATACGCTGCACGCTACACAATAACGCACAATGCAGGATTGGAGTGACGCGGGGACAAAATGGGAAAGAAATGAAAATGTCATCCTTTCTGGTCATACTCTGGTGAAATCAATAGAGGGACGGGGTTGTAAGGGTTGAAGAGTTCCTTTGATGGACCGTGCTGACTCGTCCCTGTCCTCCTCTTTCCCGTCGCGGAGGTGTTGCAGGGGAGCAGGTGGAACCGAGGCGAGGAGGGACGGACGGACGGACAGACGGACGGGTGCGGCCGCTTAGTTGAAGCCGATGTCGGTGTGGTAGGAGTAGTGGCCGTCCGACGTCAGCTGGGTTGTCTCTGTTGCTGTGGGCTGAAGCACGAATGGGCTCGCCTCCCGCTTCTGCCGTAGACATGTTGAGGTTTATTTCGGTTCATACTACATCTATGGGCGAAAGCGTTCATTTTCACCTTTGGCAATTAATTTAGCACGTGAGCTTTCGTGCTTCATTTTAAATGTGCAACCTCGAGTTACGAATGACCCTTTTTACGAAACTTTTCAAGTTAATCACTATTTTTGGGCAAGAATATGACTCTAGTCATGTACACCTTTCTCAGCAAGGATGAGCAGGCCAATCACGCATACCTACCTACCTACCAACCAACCAACCAACCAACCAACCAGAGGCGATTGCTCGAAGACTGCAAGGGAAGCTCAGCTTCCCCTAGAATGTCAAAAAGTAAGTGATCAAATATATGTGTGTGCGTACAATTGTGTGGACATGCTATTGACTAAATACACACTACAACGCGCTCAACTTTTGTTCCGAATCATCTTCTTATTTCTGGCTACGACGCGACTCTCTTCTCATTCATTCCCGCAGCTTCACTGTGCTTTCAACTGTGTGGACGCTGAGCGTCGACCGCTCAGACGCTGGGCGTCGAGAGAGTTCAGTGTAGGTCGTCCCAAAGCATTGAAACGAGACCAGTCATTGGATAAATGCTGGTTTTGTCCCGCCCACCGGACGCTCAGCGTCCCTGGGAGTCTGTGGACAGTGGGCGTTTATAGGCTGGCCCGGAAAACCTCCGCTTTTCTGCATGATGATTGGATGATCTGTCTGAGGCTGAATCCCTTTTTGATTGACAGTGAAATGAGCCAATCACCGGTCTTTTGGCGTCGGCATCCGTGGGAACATCTTTCAATTCTCATTCTGTTCTAAATTGAACTGGAGACTTCTAATCATCTTAGCGACACTCCCTTTGTTGAAAACGACGAGCGACAAATTAATCTTTTGTTTCTGCTGGGTTTTATTGTAGTTGCTGTAGTTGTAGGACACTAGTTGAGTCCCTGGAAAAGACGCCCTGTTGGTATGACAGGGTCACAGATAGTTTTCTTGAAAAGGAACGGAGAGTAGAATTCACGTATAAATAAACGGGCACATTTTATGATGTTGGCTAACATTGAGCTTCCCCTCCTTGACAGACCAGCATCCGCCACTGATACACACATATACATACATACAGTCAACCGCCATTCATTGCGGTGAATATGTGTGCCAGACCACAGTGATGTTCCTCTAACATGGTCTTTTTTTTTTTTTTTTTTTTTTTTTTGTAATTTTGCAGCAGCAGCAGCAGAATAAGATGTAATCCTACTAAATATCGAGGTATTTCAGTTTCAAAGTTCTGTGACGGAATCAAAGGAGAATTCTGAGAGAAAATTCTCCCTGCCAGTGGAGTTTCGTTCTGGCACAATTTATTGGGCTGGTTTGAGAAGTGAACGCTGCCCTCTGCTGTCAACTTGCTGTGAGTGAATCAGGGAGCTGACAAATAACGTCAGCGTGTTGTCCGATTTCATTTTGTTGGCCTTCAAGATTTGTGATTGCAGCAAGAAAGCGGGTGTGCCTTAAAATGTCTGTTTGCATGAGTGTCATTTTTGCTGATACAATATGAAAGACACTCAACCAAATAGGATTGATTTTGTTCAAATACATTATGTCAGTTCAAAGATAAAACATTTCAGCATGACGTCTTTTGTTTTCAGTTACAGTAAGTGTGTTTATCCTTCACATAACTGGCATTCAATTTTCCAATCACTCAAAACAGAGGTGTTGTTTTTTTTTTATGATACTGCAATAATACCACGGCCCTGATCCCATGACCTTACCTTACAGTGAGATTTTGATATTGTTACAAATCTCGTAACGAGTAATCTCATGTGACACGATTTTCAAACAGACAATCAGATTAAGTTGCTAATCCTAGTCGGTGTGCGTAACGATTGTGGTGAGAATGAGCGACATTGACTATTTACAAGGGAAAAGTGAACATTTGGGAAGTACCGGTATTGATGCTCATTATGGGCGGCCCGGTAGTCCAGTGGTTAGCACGTCGACTTCACAGTGCAGAGGTACCGGGTTCAATTCCAGCTCCGGCCTCCCTGTGTGGAGTTTGCATGTTGTCCCCGGGCCTGCGTGGCTTTTCTCCGGGTGCTCCGCTTTCCTCCCACATTCCAAAAACATGCTTGGCAGGCTGATTGAACACACTGAATTGTCCCTGGGTGTGAGAGTGAGCGTGCATGGTTGTTCGTCTCTGTGTGCCCTGCGATTGGCTGGCAACGGGTTCAGGGTGTCCCCCGCCTACTGCCCGAAGACGGCTGGGATAGGCTCCAGCACCCCCCGCGACCCTAGTGAGGATTAAGCGGTTCGGAAAATGGATGGATGGATGGATGGGCCCTCCCGTGGCCGAGGTTTACATCGTCCGCAGCAGCACAGGCAGCAGCAGAAGTAGCAGCCGGTGGCCAGGCCGCACAACACAAACAGCGCCTGCAAAAGAGCCTGAGTTTGATGGCCGGCTGCGCACAAAAACCACCAACAAAGCAGACGTTTCCCAGCCAACCAAACTTACCTTTGCCCACCAGCTGGAGAGGCTAAAGTAAGTGTTGACATTCTCTTCTCCAAATTGCTCGGCCACGTACAGTCCCAGCGAGCCGTATTTGTCGTAAATGTTGCGCTTCGTGGGGTCATTGAGAATGGCATGGGCATTGTTTATCTCCTTGAACGTATCGACTGCTTCAGGATTGTCAGGATTCTTGTCAGGGTGAAACTTCACCGCCAGTTTCCTGCGTGCCCGCAACGCCATCAGAGAGGTGACTTGTCAATTGATAACTAATTCCCCCTCTTTTTCTTTGATTGTTTATTCAAAAGAAAAACACTGCCGTGATAATCGTCACTTGGCTATAAAATTGTGAGACGTATACTCCTGTATTACATTTAAACCTGATTCACATTAAAGAGCAAAAGAAAGAGATATTGTCACATAAAACATTTTCCCCTCCAAAACAAAATGTATAAAACAGTTCGCCGAATTTTTTTATATTTTTTTTTTCGATCGTCTAGATCACCGGTGCCAAACTCGAAGCCTGGGGGCCAGATCCGGCCCACCACATCATTTTATGTGGCCCGCGAAAGCAAATCAAGCGCGTCAACTTCCGTGATCCTTGCTAAAATTAGTTCCGAAATGTCACATTTTATGGATAACAAATGACGTCGAGATTTTGTGGTAATTTTTTTACCCTGTCACTCACTCAAACAATAATTGAACAAACTATCATAGTTAATCTGAGTACAAAATTTCAAAATTGGTCATCTATAAATACAGTTGAGTGGAGTTGTACAAGTAGTGAATTAAATTTCCCCGTCGAACGAACGTCCAACGAAGGAGGATGCAACCCCATAGCGGCACTTGATAAAGATGAGTTTGACACCCCTGGTCCAGATCTGTTAAGCAAAATGTAGGTTATTATTCAAAAATACATCCCCTTTCTCATGTGCCAAAGGAGAACACATCCATCCATCCATCCATTTTCCGAACCGCTTGATCCTCACTAGGGTCGCGGGGGGTGCTGGAGCCTATCCCAGCCGTCTTCGGGCAGTAGGCGGGGGACACCCTGAATCAGTTGCCAGCCAATCGCAGGGCACACAGAGACGAACAACCATCCATGCCCACACTCACACACCTTTAGAGCGTCCAATCAGCCTGCTGTGCATGTTTTTGGAATGTGGGAGGAAACCGGAGCACCCGGAGAAAACCCACACAAGCCCGGGGAGAACATGCAAGCTGGAATCGAACCCGGTACCTCTGCACTATGAAGCCGACGTGCTAACCACTGGACTACCGGGCCGCCAGGAGAACACATACACCAGAAAAAGAAGATCAGTGCAGTTGTCCATGTGCTAGTGTGATCATGTGACAGGAAATGGGGACACGCAACGACCGATATTCTAGCATGTCGACAGAAACACACCTTAAATGAAGTCGGTGTCTTGAGTTTCTTGCATAGAATCAAACAAGTTAGTACACCAAAGCAAATAATATGATTACATGCAAATATCCATCCATTTTCCGAGCCGCTTAATCCTCACCAGGGTCGCGGGGGGGGGGGGGGACGGGGGTGGTGGGAGCTATTCCCAGCCATCTTCGGGCAGTAGGCAGGGGACCCCCTGAACCCGTTGCCAGCCAATCGCAGGGCACACAGAGACGAACAACCATACGCGCTCACACTCACACCTCGGGACAATTTAGTGTGTTCAATCCGCCTGCCATGCATGTTTTTGGAATGTGGGAGGAAAGCGGAGCACCCGGAGAAAAGCCACGCAGGCCCGGGGACAACATGCAAACTGCACACAGGGAGGCCGGAGCTGGAATTGAACCCGGTACCTCTGCACTGTGAAGTCGACGTGCTAACCACTGGACGGCAGGCACGGTTGTCTTTCTTGCAAGAGAGAGTGCGCTCAAACATGTCTCGGTTCACAATCTCGGATCAGCTCTCCAGCTGGCTCTGCCATGTAAACCGTGACAGGTCCCGGGGCAACTCTTCAGAGACCGCGTTTGTCTCCTTGCATTGATTGGAAGGATGTCCCTGAAACACACGGCCAATTGTAGCGTAGTCCGAAAGGTGACGCTTTTGAAGGTGCTTTTCGATTATTTACTGTCTTAAGTTGTTCAATTTAAAAAGCAAAACGTACATATTATATTCACTGTAGTTTTGGTATGAAGAAAGCAGTCCGTTTATGAGCTTGAAAGTAGTTTTACTCCAGCAGCACCAAGAACGTGTTCCAGGCTTACTGGTGTTGCAAATCCACCATAGAGCTCCCGCGACACCTTGTGGACGGGTGCTATAACAGCAGGTTAGAATGGCTATGCAATTGGGACATTACCAGAATAAGAAACAGATCTACATTCACTACACACAGTAAACTGTTTGGTAATATAATTGATGTTTACAGTGAAGGAAAACCTTCATTTACCATATCGTTTCCCGAGAAAATAAAGCAAGTTCTTTGTAGAAATGATTGGCAAATTGATTTTCTTAAAGTAGGCTTATTTTTCTGTGTTTCTTCAATCTGTGTCATAGATAAATTTCATCATGAGATAGTCAGTAAAACCTTGCATTACAGTACAGCTTTTGAGTGCAGTCGTTGCAGTGCTGTCAAGTTTTAGTTAAACTTACTTCAAATCGAAACCGGAAATGAAATCAAAAAAACAAAAGCTTGAATTTGCTACGGCGCCCGACACACGTTGAAGTGGGACAGAATGCAGGCATTAAACAAAAAAACAAGAAACTGTGAAATTATATGATGTCAAAAGTTGTAGTTTAGTCTTCTAAACCTTTGTAGTCACTGCTATTGTTGGGTGATGTTTTTATGTGGAAACAACAAGCGGAAAACGTTTTTGACCAATACCGTCGTTCTTATACGGCACGTGGAAACGTGACAGGTTTTCAGTCTTGACAATCAAAAAGCTTGTGGTGTCGGTTTGCAATATTAGTGTCAACGCATTTTTATCATGCCAACGTCGTTTGTTGTTGCAAGTATGAAATAAATTAGAGGGAAAACTGTCGCACGATGAACAGAGAAGGAGACAGATGTGGAAAGAATGCGCCCAAGAGCCAGAAGGCTTCCAGGGTGTCCCAACAGGGAACCGTCCAGAGAAGGAAAAAGGATGCCGCATCGGAAGAGAGCCAAAGTGGTGGCCAGCCAAGAGCAACGTCGGCAGGTCATCGTGGCTTTGGGAAAGAGGGGAAAACAACGGGGAAACGTCCGCAGAGCGCCGTGGCGGAATGCCAGAGACGCCCCGCTACCCGGAGGAAACGCTCCGACGCCAGCGACACGTCGGAGGACCTGAGCAAAGACTCCGGCTGCTTGTCGGGGAAACCCTCCTCCGACAGCAGCTCGGAAATATCCGATTGTACGTGGGAAGATAACAAGCGTGACTCTCCCATCAGCGACAATGAATTAAGCTGGACAGACAGGAGAGCTTACGAGGGGTGACAAAGACGACTGCAAAGAGCGCGTAAAAAACAGCGCACGCTGCTTGCTCTCCTCTCCTGGATGCTGTTGGAAGAGCCCTCACTTTCATCAACTCTTCAGGGGCCGTTATGGATCTCTTGATGGCAGACTCCACCGATGACCTGGTCAGGGAGGTGGAAGATTTGAGGTCAGAGAATGAGTATTTGCTGGTAAGATCCTTCAATTCCGTTGCATAAACTCTTCTCTCTCTCTCTCTCTCTCTCTCTCGTCTCTTTTTTTTGACTTGCATCACCTATTCTCTGTAGTCAAGGGCTGAAAGTAATGTTTTTTTTTTTTAAATAATCTAAAAAAAAAAACAGCAATTCATTTCTTCAGAAACAGATGATTTCAAATTGGCAATGCAGAAAATAAACAGACAAATTGGTTGTGATTCAGTTACTGGTTTGGTCGGTAATTTTCATCACAAAAATGGCAAAAATGTTGATCACCGCTATCCATGAAGGAAAATGTTTAGAAATCTATTATTGAGTCAAAGCAAAGAGTAGAAATGCAAGAGCATTTACTATTGAGAGGCTGGGGGGAAAAAAAAAAAAAAAATCACACAACATACGATCACGACGGTCACACGTTGACTACTGAGCGGACTAAATTTCCCGCAGCACCGATTGGACAAGCAATGTCATGTGATCATCTGCAGCCAGTGATGGCCAAGCGGGCGTGTCATAACTAATTGACATGTCGAGTCGGGTGTGTCGATACTGTATACCTTCGTGGCAGAGGCTCCCTCGAACCGCTGAGACTGATTTGCCGAACCCTTGGGGTTCGATTGAACCCAGGTTAAGAACCACTGATTTAAAGCGTTTTAAAAATGGTTTCCACTCTTTTTTTCGACACTTTTCAGTTATTTTGTCATTTTAGAAAGCTACTTTTTATTTCTTTACTTTGCTGATTGTCTTTAACTTATTTGCTTTTAAATGTTACTCTTTTTAATTTTGTGAAGCACACCTTGTGTATGAAAGGTGCGAGATAAATAGAGCCGCTTTGCCTGTTGACTTACGGAGTAAACGAGACGCTTAAAGCACAAGTCAGCTATACTACCTTTTGGCGAGAGGTAAGATCGGGCCGCCCGAGCCCGACCCTAAAATGTCAATCATTGCTTCGGGTTCGGGTCGGGTGGGGCTTCTCGCTCGCCGACTTTAAAATAAATAAATAAATAAATATATGTTTTACAAAACGTATAGGAAAAATAAGATAAGATAAGATAATCCTTTATTTGTCCCACACTGGGGAAATTTACAGCCTTCAGCAGCAAGATTGTAGGTAGAAAGAAGAGAAAAAAAAAAAACACAGTTCAATTAAGTGCAATGTAAATACAAACATGGATAAGGTCAATAAGTTCAATTAAGTGCAATATTATACAATACAATAGTCCCCGTACTATTCAAATTCACAGTTTTTGTCATATTATTTAAATAAATTTATTATTTGTTTATTCATTTTTTATTCAGCAGCAGAAAAAAAAAAAACACAGTTCAATTAAGTGCAATGTAAATACAAACATGGATAAGGTCAATAAGTTCAATTAAGTGCAATATTATACAATACAATAGTCCCCGTACTATTCAAATTCACAGTTTTTGTCATATTATTTAAATAAATTTATTATTTGTTTATTCATTTTTTATTCAGCAGCCTGACAGCAGTCGGTAGGAACGAGCGGCGGTATCTCTCCG
>NW_017805410.1:96927-98259 GCF_001891065.2 Hippocampus comes
GTCCCCCTCTGTAATGAGGCCAACAATCGCAGAGTCATCGGAGAACTTCTGAAGGTGGCAGTTTGGAGTGGCATGTCTGAAGTCCGAGGTGTAGAGGATGAACAGGAATGGAGCCAGAACAGTCCCCTGCGGCGCTCCCGTACTGCAGAGAAGCCTGTCCGACTCACAGCTCTGCACCCTTACGAACTGCGGCCGGTTTGTGAGGTAGTCTATAATCCATGCTGTGAGATGGTGGTCCACTCCGGCGTTCTGCAGTTTGTCCCTCAGTAGGTTGGGTTGGATGGTGTTGAAGGCACTGGAGAAATCAAAGAACATGATTCTCACAGTGCTCCCAGCCTTCTCCAGGTGAGACAGCACTGAGTGGAGGAGGTAGATAATGGCGTCTTCCACTCCGATGCCAGACTGATAGGCAAACTGCAGCGGGTCCAGTGCCGAGCTCACCAGCGGTCGAAGGTGAGCGAGGACGAGTCTCTCCAGCGTCTTCATCAGGTGAGACGTCAGCGCCACCGGTCTGTAGCTGTTCAGCTTCTTAGGGTGGGGGTTCTTGGGCACTGGGACCAGGCACGAAGTTTTCCACAGCTGTGGAGCTCTGCCCAGCTTCAGGCTCAGGTTGAACAAATGCTGGACAATGTCACACAGCTGGTCAGAGCAGGTCCTGAGGAGCCGGGAACTGATTTTGTCTGGACCTGCTGCCTTCCTCACATTCATCTTCCTCAGTTGGTTCCTCACCTGTTCTGTTGTGACAGACAGGCAGGAACCAGGTGACAGACTGAGTTGTTGTGAGCAGGTCGAAAGAGGAGGGGGAGGAGAAGAAGTCGTCAGTGACAGTGGGTGCAGCTGGTGGTTGGGGGAAGGGACAGACGTCTTGTCGAAACGGTTGAAGAAACTGTTCAGTTCATCTGCCCAGTCCTTGTCCTTCTCAGTCAATGTCTTAGGGCTGTTGTGGCCTGAGATGGTTTTCAGGCCCCTCCAGACACCAGTGACATTGCTGGCCTGTAACTGGTCCTCCAATTTCGTCCTGTACGTCTTCTTCCCCTCTCTGATCTTTCTTCTCAGCCGAATCTGCACGGCCTTCAGCTCCTCTCTGTTTCTCGACATAAAAGCTCTCTTCTTCTCCTTCAGGAGGGCCTTTATGTCGGGATTAATCCATGGTTTGTTGTTGGAGAAACACCGCACAGTTCTGGTGGGTACGGTGTTCTCCTCACAGAAGTTTATGTAGTCCGTTATCGTGTTAGTGAGTGCATCAATGTCCTCCCCATGAACCTCGCTGAAGAGTTCCCACCTTGTTGTGTCGAAACAGTCCCGCAGAGCATCTTCAGCTTCCGTGGACCA
>NW_017805410.1:99251-103250 GCF_001891065.2 Hippocampus comes
ACAGGGGGGCCAACCGTAAAAAAAAAAAAAAAAAAAAAAAAAAATGACGTGCGGATACTAAACTAAGGAATACTCGTTTTAAAACAAACACAGAGAAGGCGCTGTAATGTAATTGCGATTTAACTCTAAACAGGAGCGCAGACGGCCAGACGCCGAGTATGCGCACTGCGCACGTGTCACTCCAAATTGCAGATCACGAACATTGAAACTTTGATGTTAAATTTCGTTTCAACAAAACTAGAGAAATCATTTCATATATCCTTACCTATTTATTTGAATGATTCTATTTAAAGCCTAGTGAGCTGCAGGATGTCTCTGCGTAATGAAGCAAATGCGCATGAAGATCTCTCTGTCTGGCCTCTTATTCTGTGTCTCAGCGTTATTTCCTTGTGCAAGTGCATTTATCATGTTCCTAAAAATATGTCGATTATTTTAACGTTGAGAAATCTTGCGGTTTTTTTCTGCCAAAAATACTCCCAAATAAAATATGAAATTTCGGGTTTGCTTCGGGCTCGGGCCTGCAAATCAAGTTCAATGGTCGGGCCCGTTCGGGTCGGGCTCGATTTTCTTAGGACAGTCCTTACCTCTACCTCTCGCTTACCTGTTTACGTTCCATGTGCAAACTTTGTACGCCTTTGTATTGGAGCAGAAAAATCGAAACGAGAATGCGTGTCAATTTTTTTACGAGCCTTCCGCGACCCATTTTTGGGTCCGCGCCCATCAATTGACAATCGCCCTTTCGCTATACCCACAAAAACTCAGGATGTTTGGCTTCTGGGTAAAATTGAAGGATGAACCTCAAGTCTACTGTAACCGTCATAGATCAACGTCATCTGTCTGTCTTGGCCTAGGCGACGGAACGTTTGTCCGACTGTTCGGGGTTTCAGGACTTATTTCGCAAAACTTGCTGTTCTCTGGCAGGAAGCCGAATGGCAAAATTCACAACAGTTGTTTATCAGTGGTGTTGCTAGATAAACACCGTATGGTGTGCATCCCAGGATGAGGTAGAGGAGCTGCGCTGCGAGATGTTCCAGGAGGAGGAGTTACGCCAGATGCAGGATCTGCGACAGCAGCCGGAGCAGGCCAACAAGACGCGCCGCATCCTTCAGTACCGTCTCCGCAAGGCCGAGCGACGCAGCATCAGAGTGGCCCAGACCGGCCAGGCGGACGGGGAGCCGGTCAGGTATGTGCTCATGTTTCTTAGCGAGTAGTGAGTGACATTAGGTCTCCTAAATTCCATCGGTTTCACTTCTGAAGGGAGGGGTGGGGTGGGGTGGGGTGGGGTGAATATTTTTAGATTGTTCATAGATGTGAAAGGAATTTCGGTTCAATGTCTTTTCTTCCCCTCTGCTAGACAAAAACAATCTGTCTTCTTAACGTCACAGAGTTCAAAGTCACGAAACAGTTAAAGCGATCTGTCATTTTACCTGAGAGCGGAACGTCTCCACACTGATATGTTGATCCTCTGAAACCAAATTGAAACTTTTTCTTGTCACATGTCGATGGGGGCAGAAGAAGGGGCGTCCGAGTCTCCGGCCCCCCCCAACCGCGGTGACACGTTTGATGTGCGTTTCTTAACATGTCTGCAAATGAAACCGTTTCCCAGTTTCTTCCTGCTGAACGAGGAGCCTAAAAATGTGATTCTTGCTGGAGTCGGTACTTTGGATTCAGGATTGCACACAAGTCTATTGGGCTGAGAAAAGGTTTGGTTTTGATTTGGTTTGGGACCAACAGGTGGCGCTGTAGGGCTCGGTGTCGGGTCATTGTTGCTGTTCCTTTGCTGCTGCCATGTTTGTTCTGGTAGTGTTTTGGTTCGTGATGGGAAACTGAAGCCTCATGAAGCAATGAGGCTTTCCATCCAACTGGGTCGGTCCTGGGCCAAAGCATCATGAGGCTCCATTTGTTCTATTGCGCCATCATGTGGAAAATAAATAAATGTCATGACACAGTGATTAAATTACCATGGATTTGATGGGAGTCAAAAGGGCAGGGAGTTGTGATGTGAATGAATGTGCGTGTGTTACTTGAAAGAATGATTGCTTTATTTTCGACATTGACATCAACAAGGAACAAGATACACCTTTCATTCATTTTTATTGAGGAAAACAAGCATTTCCAAAGTGTTTGGCTTTCAACGGTTTCTTGTTTTCGATAGGATTTCGCCTGCTTTTGAAAATAGTCTTTCACAAGGGACGGACGTATGAGGCTGGGGTACAGAGAAAGGTGATAGCTAATTTGTAGAGGTTTGGGTGGACATGTTTGTGCAGCTCCCAGTAGTCCAGGGGCTTTGACATCCTGCCGATGTTGGGTTCGCCCAGGTAAGTGTGGACCTCCACAGTCGCATCTGCGGTCTCATTCTGGGTCCTCCTCCGCATGACTGTGTGGTCCAGTCGCCGCCACAGTTTGTCACCTAAGACGCAACAAACAGACTAATAGCCAAAAAGGCAGTTGCGGCTGCCCATCGTAGAGACGGGAGCAAAAGAATCCCACAATAATGCACTGCCGCTCATTTCCTATTGCTTCATCAACACCATTAGAACGGATCGAATATTACCTTGCGCCAACAGGCTGGGAAGCTTCTGATGTGTCCGGTTGTGTTGAAGATGATGGGTCGGAGGAGGAGGAAGATGCCCTGTGCCGGATCACTGTCGCACATTCAGCTGTGAGCCTCCTCTCAGCCTCTTGTGCTTTGTTTGGGCTCAAGAAGCCCATCTTTTTGAACCTGCACAAATGACAATGAGACTCATTGCAGTTGTGAACTGTTCAACAAGAGGCACTTGCTCATTTGTTGGTGCTAGTAGACGGATGAGAAAAACAGACAACTGATACAAACCTGGGATCCAGCGTGTCTCCACCTGAAAATAAAAGGTCATGATTGTTTGAAAGGGGAGTGGAAGCAGTTATGGATGTCAACTTACCTCTTGAATGAGCTTCAGCACAGGCTCTGTAGGCATCATCATTTGCTCCTGCACCTGTGTCAGCCTTGTCGATAAAAATTAAATATGAAACAAAACATGATTCAAGTCATTTAGCATTCATTTGAATACTGCTGTGTAATCAAGGAATTCACCTTTGCAGCGGTACTGCTTTTGAAGTAGCCAACTATCCTCCTACACTGAAGACAGATCTCAGACAGCTCAGTGTTTTCTGCCAGAGCCTTCTTCACGATCAGATTTAATGTGTGCGCCACACAAGTTGTGTGGCGCAGATGAAGGTCTCTGGCACATGCGGCCATGTTGGCCGCACCATCTGTCACAAGGCGAGTTACCTCGGTGGAAATGCCCCATTGTGCCACGAGTGCCGATTGAACGGCAGCCGTGTTCTCAGCCGCATGGCGGTCAGGGAAATGGAGCGCACCTAACGCAGCTGAGTGCAGAGAGGTGTGCTCATCGATGAAATGACAAGTGACTGCCAGATTTGCATCTGTGTTGATGCCGGTCCACATATCTGCTGTTATGCTCACAGCAGAGGACTTTGCTACGAGCTCTTGGGCCTTCTCCTTTGCCTGCTGGTACCTCTCCTCCACCACGGCTTTCAAAGTCTAAAGGAAATGAGAAAGAACACGATTGGAAGAGCACTTATGGGGCAGTGGGGAATAACGATTCATGTGCTCTCACACACCCGCCTGGTGGGGAGAACATATGTAGGGTCGAAAGCTCGGATAAGCTTCCTGAACCCTGTGTCCGCCACAAAACTGAAGGGCTGGCAATCTTCAATCACCATATTGATTAATGCCTCTTCCACTGCATTCTTATCCACTGCGGTTGAACAGAAACAGAGTTAATGATAGATGTCATTCATTTTATCGGTCACATTTGAAATACACATACATGGTAGGCTACGCATGTTAAAATGCCTTACCTGGGGGCGGTTCTGTTTGAGTTGTCTCCTTATTTTCATGCAGGGCCCGATAATGCCTCAACATAGATGACGTGCTCTCTTGGTACCCAAGTTCTTTGGAGCAAAGTTTACACTTCACCTTTTGAAATATCAGCAAGT
>NW_017805410.1:103518-107729 GCF_001891065.2 Hippocampus comes
TCACCCGCGAAACTATTTGTTGGCGGTGACGTAGGAATCCCGTCCCGCGAGGCTTCGGGCGGAGCAACGCGCGTTCCGAGGTATCGGGCGTGGCCACAAGCGTAATCGACACACGCCTCGGTGCGCGCTTTGCAGATTTTCTTCCGGTTTACTCGGCACACGCATCGGAACCTCGGCACAGTCGGGCACATCGCTAGTTTTGGTGATTGATAGTTTTTGTTTCAGTCATGGTTTTGTTTGCTACTTTGGATTCTTTTTATCTTCGGGACTTTGTTTGTTTTGGATTTAGTTTTATTTGTTTGAAATACAATTCGTCAAGGACAACCTGCTCCTCTCTCCTGCCTGCTTTTTGCCACCACCACGCAATGTGACATGACTTATGTTTTCTTTTGTGGTACCTAACCTCCCAATGCATGGATTTGGTTCTCCTTTATTATAATTTTATGGGTATTTTCAAACAATCTGCCATATTTTATCATACCAAAGTAAAAAAAAAAAAAAAAAAGGGAAAAGGTAAAGAATGAAATATGGGTGTTTGGGATGGAGTGGGTGTGTGTGGGGGGGGGCGACAAAATCAAAAAACCTTTATTGTTACAGTGAAACTCCTCTCGAACGAAACCTACATGGGCGAAAATACCCCCTTATCTGAAAGACTCTTCATGCATGAACACAATTCCCATTCTCCTGCCCCCCATACGACGAAAAACCCCCTGTTGCGTTATACGAAATCATTTTCTCTGCTCCAGCCTCGCAAAGACATTCACTACAACAAAGTCTTATCCAACAGCGACCTCTACTGGTTCGTTTGGAAACGGCAACAGCAACCACCACACTGGTTTATAGTGAACGATGTTTCCTGGACTCAACGGACATTCAAATAAACGAACGTTTCCTCGAATGCTTTACTTGTTATCATGCTAAAAACAGCCATGGGACGCTTTGTAGTCCTCGATGGCCTTAGTTAGCTCTCGAAGGCTTAAAAACCTTACGCTAATTAGCGCTCCAGTTAGCGTAAGGTTTTTAGCCTTTGAGAGCTAACTATGGCCATCGAGGGCTACGAAGCGTCCCGCGGCTCGACGGACATTCAAATAAACGAACGTTTCCTCGAATGATTTACTTGTTATCCTGCTAAAAACAGCCACGGGACGCTTCGTAGTCCTCGATGGCCTAGTTAGCTCTCGAAGGCTAAAACCCTTACGCTAAATAGCGCTCCAGTTAGCGTAATTTTTTTAGCCTTCGAGAGCTAACTGTGGCCATCGAGGACTACGAGGTGTGGCTGTCTTAAAAGTACATTGCATGACATCAGCTGAGCAACGCTGTCTTGGGTTAGCGTTAGGTAGAGACAGTGAGATGGTGGAAAGAAAAGCCACCGGGTCCAGAAGTATTTGTTATTGTTAGATTCAGACGAGCGTGGACGTTATAATGCTAAAATGGCTACAAAAGGACCTTTGGATGTCAAGCAGCTAAGACAAGAAGAGCTCTGATGCTGGTGGAAGAGGTTAAAAGTGATCAAAATGAAAGACGGAGCAAGCAAAATAAATGACATGATCCAAGAAATTGATGTAAGTGAAAGTGAATGCTGATTGTAAATTTCGCAATTTCCTTCCCTTTTTTTCTTTCTACACTGACAATATGAAGTGTCAAATAAGTGTGTGCTCATATTTATGCACTATTGGAATAAAAATAGAGTACACATACGTTTGTGTGCGTGTACACATATGTTTGTGTGGGTGGGTGTGTGTGTGCTTACATCTGAGACCAAATTTGTGCTACAGTGAAAAAACCCCTGTTGTGAAAAATTTCTTGCCGCAAACACGATTTCGTTGTAGAGGAGTTTCACTGTAACTATATATAATAGCCATTTGAATAACACAGTTATATAAATAAAAAAACAAAAACAAAAACAAAAAAAAATATATATATATATATAGATTAGAGCTGTCAAAAAATATATATTTTATCTAATTAAAATGCAACTGTCATAATGAACTCAAATTCACTAAAAATTAATCGTGATTACTCACGTATCGTCTCTGAATTTCCTTTTATGTTTTTTTTGTCCTATTTTTCTCCCATTTTAATGCTCTCATCAACATGGAATCATGAAACAGTTTTCTGTGTGCAAAATGCAAATATTTACTGAAATAACAATTCCGATTTTAAATTTTACATGAACATTCTTCACTTGGAGCAGTTATTCACACATAATCCCTCACACAATATTCCTGTCTATCAACAACAGTAAAATAGTATTTTGTCACACAACAGCTGCTTTAACAGCTCTTTATAGGGGTGTTCACACGGCAACATTTGGTCCGGCACTGCACCGGCGCTACGCCAGTCGAGCGTTCACACGTGCACATTTGCTCCGGCGCAGCGCCGCAATAGATCTTATACCGGACCAAATTTGATCCACCTCAGGGAGGTGGTTTAAGAATTTGCTCCGGAGCAAATGCTCGTTTGCGACGCTACGCCGGAACAAATGTGCACGTGTGAACGCAACTGGGTTAAATTTGCTCCAGAGCAAATGCTCGTGAAGAGTTGATTACGTACGGCGAGAATGCGTTGCTTTCGTGCTCTGTCGGACTTCCGTCATTTGTTAAATAACGACCCAAGACTTGTCTGGCAAGCACCTCTTGGGTTATACCATCTCAACTATAACGGGGAGAGGGGAATAATCCCCAAACGTCATCTTTCCTTTTGTAGGAGACTGGACTGTCTCGGAGTTGTTTGTCTAGTTTGTTCCTTTGTTGTGTGTTGACAACTCCCCGTGCCCCATAGAATTTATTTCGTGATTTCCTCTCTTGATTTTTCTGTTTGGCACATTACATTTTTGCTTTTCTGAGTGTCATTGAAGTCATCGTTGATTTACGTTATCTGGGGGCGGTCACTCTCGAGCAGAAGGCACGGAGACCGAGAAGGAGAAGGACGTGCCGTGTTCTGTAGTTGCTTGAGTTGTGTATACGTTTAAAAAAGAACCAACACGACAGCTCATTTTTTTCTGTCGTTTTGCTCCGCGACAGAAACTGCCGTGTGAATGCAAGTGGGGCTGCACCGACGTTGTGCCGGTGCTGTCACGCTCAGTGGCTTTGCACGTGTGGACGCTCCACAAAATTTGGTCCGGTGTAAAATATAACGCAACAAAATATATCGGTGCAGCGCCGGAGCAAATGTGTGCCATGTGAACAGCCCTTACATGGAATCAAAAAAGAGCAACATAACAAAGTGCACATCAAAGGTAAACTAGTACTCAGCCTATCGTGGATTTAAGTCATGGTTGCATACTTCGTTTTTCTCAAGTTTGCTTCGAACACAGCAGTCAGGCTATGTTGATTCTGTTGGTCCTTCTTGCGCGGAAGTCTCTCTACGGTTTTGTGTAGACATCATTTCGGATGACGACACTTGGTTCGATGACAACACTGGAGACATTTTATTTTCGCTAGGTCGCTACCACTGCAACGCTGAAGTCTCGACATGCCTCAGCACACCGTCACTGTCAGTCGAACACAGAGAAGCCCCACCCGCTTTATTTATATGGACACGGAACACTGTAACCTTCCACACAAAATAGTTCCAAACAAGTAATAATCGCGTCAGTGGCATACATTGTATTGGACAGGCTACCTGCTCTTTATTCACCAGAGGCTCATCAACCTAGTCTCTTATTTCTCTCCCGAAACAGTGTCTTCTCCCGCTTGGTGTACCTTAGCCTTCTCCGGTACGTACAATCTCTGTACACAGCTTGTAATGGAGGCTCTCGCTGGCAATCCGTAGTGGAGTCGTTAGATGCAATGCGAATGATTTCAGCTTGAGTCGAGCTGTGGACAATGTTGACAGGCTTGCATGCAGTAGCCATACATTTAGCTATGGCTTCAGCAAATTTGTTCTTTGTCGTGTCATCCATTTTCTTCGCTTTGAAATGATCCATAGCTGTCTGCTTGGCCATTAAGTGCTATTTCAGACTCGACGTGCTTTGATGACAGCTCAGTTTACGACTGCAAAACATACAGGTAACTTTGGTCTTGTCAGTGGAACAATCTGGCAACTTTTTACAAGTAAACCTTCCATTCATTCAACTCTTTAAGTATCCGTTTTCGGTGTCTCGCGCTGCCGTGGCTGGCAAAACAAACGTGCGCGGACCTGTGCACATTATATATATATATATATATATATATATTCCCACATGGTGATGAAACATCCAAGACCCCTAA
>NW_017805410.1:108444-109823 GCF_001891065.2 Hippocampus comes
ATCTCAGTCCAGAAATGTGCAGTGCTGGGAACAGCAAGGATACTGCGCAGAACCCTCAAGCTTCCTGACCTCTGGTAGAGGACCCGAGCTGAATGAGGGACAGACACCACCCGAGGGGTGAGATGAGGATTTAAAAAAAAAAAAAAATTATATATATATATTAGAGCTGTCAGTTTAGTGCGATTTTATCGGCATTAATTTGAAAAATGAATTTTAACGGGATTAAAATTTTTCTCGCGAGATTAATGCGGCACACGTCACAGCGGATGTTATGTTGCTCTATAAATAAACCAGAAACAAAACAACAAGCGCGCTGCACAGGTCCACGCACATTTTTTTGTTTTGCCAGCCACGGCAGCGCGAGACACCGAAAACGGATACAGTGAAACTCCTCTCGAACGAAACCTACATGGGCGAAAACACCCCCTAATGTGAAAAAATCTATATGCATTAACACCATTTCCATTCTCCGACCCCCCATACAACGAAAAAACCCCTGTTGCGTTCTACAAAACCATTTTCTCTGCTCCAGCCTGGCGAAGACATTCACTGCAACGAAGTCCAATCCAACAGAGACCTCTACTGCTTCGTTCGGAAACGGCAACAGCAACCACCACACTGGTTTACATCGTGAACGATGTTTTTTTCGGTCACAGCTGCGAGTTTCCTGAACGCAACATACTCATAGCTGCTCTGCCATTGGCTTACCGAGCATCATTCTGGCCTCCAATTGGCCAAGAGGGACCTCAATGTCTATGTGTTTAGATACTGAAGCTAGATCCGTAGATGATAGAGTGGAATGCATCAGATTAGCTGCTCAGAGTAAATTGCTTATGGTTCGACGGACATTCAAATACACAAAGGTTTCCTTGAATGCTTTACTTGTTATCATGCTCAATACCTTACACTAACTGGAGCGCTAATGAGAGAGAAGCACTCCAGTTAGCGTAAGGTTTTTAGCCTTCGAGAGCTGACTATGGCCATCGAGGACTATGAAGCGTCCCGTGGCTGTCTTAAAAGTTAATTGCATGACATCAGCTGAGCAACGCTGTCTTGGGTGGCAATCGAGGGGAGGTCGAGTTAGAGACAGTGAGATGGTGGAAAGAAAAGCCACCGGGTCCAGGAAGTATTTGTTGTTGTTAGATTCACACGAGCATTGACGTTGCATTGCTAAAATGGCTACAAAACGACAAGTCAAGACAAGAAGAGCTCTGATTCTGGATGAGAGGGCAAGAGTGATCAAAATGAAAGACTGAGCAAGCAAAATAAAATACATTATCCAAGAAATTGATGTAAGTGAAAGTGAATGCTGATTGTAAATTTCACAATTTCTTTCCCTTTTTTTCTTTTTACACTGACAATATGAAGTGTCAAATAAG
>NW_017805410.1:109892-111550 GCF_001891065.2 Hippocampus comes
TGTGTGTGTGTGTGTGTGTGTGTGTGCGCGCGTGTTTACATCTGAGATCAAATTTGTTACAGTGAAAAAACCCCTGTTGTGAAAAATCTCTTGCTGCAAACATGATTTCGTTGTAGAGGAGTTTCACTGTACTTAAAGAGTTTATGAATGGAAAGTTTACTTTTTAAAAGTTGCCAGATTGTTCCACTGACAAGACCAAAGTTACCTGTATGTTTTGCAGTCGTAAACTGAGCTATCATCATAGCATGTCGAGTCTGAAATACTGCACCCCTTAATTGCCAAGCACATAGCTGACACGAGTACTCCGCCCCCTCGTCTCAGACAGACAGCATTGGATCATTTCAAAGTGAAGAAAATGGATGACACGACGAAGAACAAATTTGCTGAAGCCATAGCTAAATGTATGGCTACTGGATGCAAGCCCGTCAGCATTGTCCACAGCTCGACTCAAACTGAAAACATTTGCATTGCATCTAACGACTCCACTACGGGGTGCCAGCGAGAGCCTCCGTGACAAGCTGTGTACAGAGATTGTACGTAGCGGAGAAGATGACAAGCTGTGTACAGAGATTGTACATAGCGGAGAAGGCTAAGGTACACCAAGCGGGAGAAGACACAGTTTCGGGAGAGAAATAAGGTGGAGCTTCTGTGTGTTCGTCTGACAGCGCCGGTTGTGCTCCGTGTCCATATAAATAATGGGGGTGGAGCTTCTGTGTGTTCGTCTGACAGCGCCGGTTCGCTGAGGCAATTGCAGACTGCTGAGCGCTAACAACTTCCGGTGACGTAATCACGCGCCATCGTAAATTCAACAATTACCTGCTTTATTTTATTTTTTAATTTTTCTTTTTTTTGTTGTGAAAATGAGACTGATAGGATGATTGGGGTGCAGCGTATATTAACACAAAAAAATATATGACTTACATGTACGAAGAAACACAAATGTTTTGTTTTGTTTTTCTCCTCGACACTCCTCGGTGATGTCTTAGATCTACCGGTAGATCAGGATTGACGTCACGGGCACACCTGCTGTAGAGAGACTTCAGCGCAAGAAGGACCAACAGAATCAACATAGCCTGACTGCTGTGTTCAAAGCTAACTTGAGAAAAACAAAGTATGCAACCATGACTTAAATCCACCATAGGCTGAGTACTCGTTTACCTTAGATGTGCACTTTATAATGTTATTTTCCTCTGTTTTGATTCCGTCAAAAGAGCTGTTAAAACCCTTGTATTACAAGTTCTACAATTTTTGTAAAATAAATATTCAGGGAGAATACTTTTACAATTTTTGTAAAATTGTATGTTGCATTATATACATTTATTTACATCGACTGCAGCACAAGGGATTATTAAAGCAGCTGTTGTGTGACAAATATTTTTTTCACTGTTGTTGATGGACAGTAATATTGTGTGAGAGATTATGTGTGAATAACTGCTCCAAGTGAAAAATGTTCATGTAAAATTGAAATTGTTTTTTTAGTAAATATTTGCATTTTGCACTTCGAAAACTGATTCATGATTCCATGTTGATGAGAGCATTAAAATGAGGAAAAATAGGACAAAAAAATATAAAAGGAAATTCAGAAACGATAAAACATGCGTGAGTAATCACAATTAATTTTTAGTTAATTTGAGTGAATTATGACAGTTGCGTTTTTA
>NW_017805411.1:0-147 GCF_001891065.2 Hippocampus comes
GTATAGTATGCCGTTTTGGCACGAAAAAAAAGACAGAGTACAGTGAGGCGTTTTTAGCTGAAAAAAACGGCATAGTATAGTATGCTGTTTTTGCACGAAAAAAACGACATAGTATAGTATGCCGTTTTTGGCACGAAAAAAACGACA
>NW_017805411.1:5239-41012 GCF_001891065.2 Hippocampus comes
CCGAAAAAAACGACCATGTATAGTAAGGCGTTTTTAGCCCGAAAAAAACGACCATGTATAGTAAGGCGTTTTTAGCCCGAAAAAAACGACCATGTATAGTAAGGCGTTTTTCGACGAAAAAAACGACCATGTATAGTAAGACGTTTTTCGACGAAAAAAACGACCATGTATAGTGAGGCGTTTTTAGCCGAAAAAACGACCATGTTTTGTAAGGCGTTTTTAGCCGAAAAAAACGACATAGTATAGTAAGGCGTTTTTAGCCTGAAAAAAACGACATAGTATAGTAAGGCGTTTTTAGCCGAAAAAAACGACATAGTATAGTAAGGCATTTTAGTAAGGCGTTTTTAGCCGAAAAAAACGACCATGTATCGTAAGGCGTTTTTAGCCCGAAAAAACGACATAGTATAGTAAGGCGTTTTTAGCTGAAAAAAACGACATACTATAGTATGCTGTTTTTGCACGAAAAAAACGACATAGTATAGTATGCCGTTTTTGGCACGAAAAAAACGACATAGTATATAGTAAGGCATTTTTGGCACGAAAAAAACGACATAGTATAGTAAGGCGTTTTTAGCCGAAAAAAACGACATAGTATAGTATGCTGTTTTTGGCACGAAAAAAAAGACATAGTATAGTAAGGCGTTTTTAGCCGAAAAAAAGGACATAGTATAGTAAGGCGTTTTTAGCCGAAAAAAACGACCATGTATAGTAAGGCGTTTTTAACCGAAAAAAAATGACCATGTATAGTAAGGCGTTTTTAGTCAAAAAAATGAAGCTAAAAAACGACCATGGATAGTAAGGCGTTTTGAGCGTTCGGGTTTTTTTTCGGCTAAAAACGCCTTTCTATACATGGTCGTTTTTTTTTTCAGCTAAAAACGCCTGACTATACATGGTCATTTTTTTTTCGGCAAAAAATGCCTTACTATACATGGTCGTTTTAGTCGGCTATGAAAACCTCCCCACACAGGTTAAAACTAACAGATTTATTTGCAACACCAAATGCATGACAGTCATTTCATTCTCACATGCTGCCTGGCGGTGCCACAAACCTAAAAACGAGAAAATAGAAACCACACACAAGCATCAAACAAAACATTTACAAACTGCACTCGTTTGAGAAATTTCACACAAAGAGGAGTTCCAAAAATAAAAGCTCTTAGAGGTACTTTGCCTTTTTTTTTTTAATACCTGGCACATAAAACAACATCGTCCTCCCCTTCTGCTTTTGTGTTTTACTCCAGAATGAATAATACATCAACATATTGAGTAGCTCACACTTTACAGAGGATCGGAAAGAAGAGTTAGTACAGGCACAAAATGACTCCTTAAACATTGTAAACTTTTCAAAAGGATACCAAAACTACACTTAAGTTTGAGGTGGATGGAAAACATGCATCAAGTACATCAGTCTAGAAGACACATTAAATTGAAGGAGCTCGAAATGACCAAATCGTACATGAAGGGAGGCGTGGGATAAAACTGATTTGCTTTGGAGTGTAGTGCGTGTGGTGCGGTGATCAATCGTGCGAGAGAAAGTAAAACTACATTTCATGTTGTCATGAGATGTGCACAAGCCTGAATGTGATTGTGACTGGTTGTTTGTCTATTCTGCATATGCCCAGCGGCTGACTGGCATTCAATATATGGTGGACTCCGCCTTTTTTGCCAAAAGTCAGCTTTGATGAGTTCCACGATGATTTGTAGCAGCCTATAGAAAATGGATGGATGGGAACACAAGATGACAAAAGCTGTTCAGACTGTGAAATGACAGTTCAACAAGTTGGAATGCTCACGAGGAAAAAAAAAAAAAAGTGGAAAAAAAAAGTCAGCGATAAGATACTGGAGTTTATAAAATGCAGCAGCACATGTAGGATAAGTCGTTACAACTTTTGGGCAGATTTTTAGGATTCAGAATCCCGACTGCTCATTAAAGTGAGGATGCTACCACATTTTGTGAGTCTCATATGGCACTCGTCATAAGATGTTGGCACGCATACGCACGACGCCCGAACAGAACGTGAAAGCAGTTTTTATCCGAGGTTGAAGAAATGCTTTTGTGTCAAGTTTCTCTTTTTATTTGGATTTGGCACATTGGCAGATTAAAGGTGACAAAGTGAAGCCAAAGCTTAAGGGCACATAAACCTTTTGAACAGATTCATTGCATACGCCACAAAAAAAAAAAAAAAAAACCATACACAGTGTATTCTTGAACTTGTACTGTCATTCCTAAAAGGGCCACAGAACTCATGTGAAGCAGCAACAAACACACAAAAAAAAACAAAAAAAAACTGAAGACTCTTGGCTGCCACCGGTTTCAGCACACTTTTAGACTAGAACGCCCAACAAATGCGTCATTGGGGGAAGAAATAAATACAATGCAAGAAGGATGATTCTCATTTCTTGAGAAAATCCAACACTTCCACACACATTTTCCATAATGTAAGGCAAATAGAGGTGTTATGATTTTAGATACATGGTTGACTTGCACAAAAACAATGTAGAGATTGAAAGTTGGACAGAGGTTGTGAGATACATTTAAGTGACGGAAGGCGTCAGAGTGGAACTAATAGTCTTCTACATTTGCCATGGTTAAACTGGGACGGTAAGCAACCAAGAAAAAAAATAGTGTTTAGAAAGTGTATAGAGCATCGATTTTAATTTCAGGACATTTCAAGTGTGAGTCAACCAGACCAAACCCTGGATATTATCAACAGGCCGTCTAACAAGTACAACAACAAAAAAAAAACCTGTGAAATGCTTTATCTAATAACTATTGGGATGCAAAGACACTCAATCTGATCCCAAAAAAGAAATGAATTTAATGGGCCTGTTGATTGTACTCCAACTACGACCAGCTTGAAAGGAAAACCGACACAGGAAGACGCCTTTCCCCTGTTAGAAAGTGATGAAAAGATGAGACAAATGAACATAAAACCACAAAGAAGCAGCAGCAGCGGCAGCAGCAATAAGGGCCAGAATAGTCGACTGCGGGTTCAACGGGGGAACAAAAAGTCTCCGACCTTGACTCACCAGCGTTTTGCCACGAAAACTGAAATGGATACTGAGGTGATCGGGCTGCAGTACCTAGACAAACCTTTAGAGGGGGATCTAGGGTGGCTCCAGTCCTATTGAGGCATTTCGGCAACAGAATTCCATGGTGGGAAAGAGAAGAACGAAGCTAAGTAAGAGTTTAGTTTGAGCCGGAAAGGAGATGATCAAGATGACACCAAAGAAGCATGCAAGCAATGATGACAGCGAAAGATTGGCGAGTAGAGAGTAAACTCGGTCACTTCCTGAAAGAGCTCTCAAGCTCTAGCATGCACATTTCTTCTCCTCGGGCTGTGCGGCCGAGAGCCTTGTGCTCTCCGTGCCGTTAGAAGGCTCTGAAGGCGGTTTGTCCACGCACTGCTCCATCCTCTTCATGACCAGGTCCAGCAGTGTGATCACGGCCTTTTCCACCTCCACCCCGGTCGCAGCGCTCGTCTCGAAATACGGGATCCTGGCGGGCGAGGGGGGAAAGTTAAACAGTTAAAAGTAAAATATTGCTACAATGCGTCCACTTGCAAAGATGCAAGGAGTATTTGTCTGTGCTCATAAACAACATGAGGCGAATCCGCATTGCCTGGTTGGATTGAATCTCTGGTTTCAACATTTCAAAAACAGGCATGCGGAAGTGTGGAGAAGAACATGGTTGTGTGCAGATCGTGTCGCGAAGACGGGGGTGCCCAACCTTCTTTGAATTCATGGTATTTAATCCAGTCAAGGCTGTTTTTTTTTCTTAAATAGATAGAAATGGCACTTTAGAATCAACTCTTAGTCTGCCCAAATGCACAGTACATACAGATAGGAAGGCACGAGCCAAAACCCAAAGCCTCAGGAGGCACATGTGATAACCACGAGACTTAGTGCTGCCTAGGGAGAGACAGCGAGAGAGAGAGAGAGAGAGAGAGAGAGAGAGAGCATCACGCTCTGGACGTACCCGTACTTATCTGCCAGCTCTTTTGCTTGTTTTTCTTGAACCTCGCGCTGGTCAGCCAGGTCTGCCTTGTTTCCAACCAGCACTATATCGGGGTTCTCACAGTAAGCGTTGGCCTGAAGCTGGCCTGGAAGGCAACACAAAGCAACCGAATGAGCTCTCATTTTGTTCAGTGATCCAGCAAAGCAAACATTGGTGCCAATAGCTGGGATTTTACACAGAGGCAATTGCGGTTTCTCGAAAATGTAACGGTGACATCAACAACATACTCATCCAGTTTCTGACATTGAGGAAGCTCTGCTGGCTGGTGAGATCAAACATCAGCAGGAACCCCATGGCGTCTCTGAAGAACGCTGTCGTCAGGCTGCGGAACCTGGAGAGAAAGTCCAAATCAGGGTTTAGCGTCAAGCAGATTTTTTATTTTTATTTTTTAACTACTGTGATTCAATTCAAGGCACATTTTGTGCTACTTATTGTGGTGTGTACACCTTGTCCACTTGGGGGCAGTACAAGACAGACATATGCATAGAGTGCACGCTACAACTGCTTCTCAGCAGTCCTAGCCATTCTTTACAGAGGATAAAGAAGACGCCTGTGACTTTTGCTATATTGCAACATAGACACTAATTGTGAGGCTGTGCCGATGGCATTTCCCAGTTTGCTTTCGCACTAATCTAGCGGGCTTCAAGGCAAAGTAATGTGGTTGTTTTAAAGACACACCGTGCAATTCGCCGCAATTGATTTGACGGTGAACTTCAAACGAGAGTGGCAAGAAACAGCTTAAGGCCTCTTTTTTGAACCACTGTCACAATTTGACGCTTGTGGGTTCAGTTGAGTCCACTGGCAACCGGACAGCGTTCGGAGTTCCGGTTTGTGATTGCAAGTCAAAGCAAAAATTCATTCAAACAAGCAGATATGAAATGTAAACACTCTCTGCACAAATGCAGAGCCGGTGCAATCAAATGCACTGTACGTAGGTGTATTGACTACGTGCGATCAGTTTATCCGTTTTGTCTTTTTCACTGAAGGCTCGAGAAAGTATCATTACAAAAGTGATGTACGTGACTTGAGTCATCTCCTCAAGTGAGTCATCTATCCTTGGAAACGGCACTGCAAGAGATCAAAGCCTTTTACAGCGTGACGACCGTGAGAGTACATTATGCACAGTGGTCATCAATGATAGATGACGGCGTGTGCGAGCAAACAACATACACATCCTTCTTTGAGTGAACACGGTGTGCTTGGAAATCTAGTCGTGAGTCGACTTCGCCGAGAGTCATCTCTACTTCGCGCTAGGCTGGCTGTGGTGCTTTTGGATCCGTTTTCCAGTCCTTTAACATCAAATAAACATTCGTAAACTAGGCTGGGAAAAAAGCCGACGCTTCATTGCTGCGGTCTATTTAAAACTGTGTTTCAATCTTGGCAAATACAAAAATCGTTGCCTACCCCTTTTTTGGGGGTAGGCAACATGAGCAAATGTAGCTTGGATGATGACACCTCCCCCCTAACAAAAAAAAACAAAAAATAAAACAAGCCCACCTTTCCTGTCCAGCTGTGTCCCAGAGCTGGAGGTGAACCTTGAAGGTTTTTCCTGCTGTCATTCCATTGGGGTTGGAAGCTGTGTACACCTGAGGAGAAAAAGCACTTCACCTTCAATATGGTTAGCTTTGGACAGAATTAAAACTAAATAAAAAATTAGGTTGTACTAAATCTCGTGTTGATCCAAGCAGCAGATCGAAAGCGACTCCAGAAGTCACCCCTGGGAGTTCAGACAGCTGGGAACGAGCAAGGTTCCCATGTGGGTATTCCCCATTTCCAAATTAGAGCAGTCACATGATGCCAAACAGAGATGACAAACACCCCCCCCACCCCTCCAGCCCACCTCTCCCCCGATGTAATCCGTTTAACTTCCTGAATGCAGAAACGTGACGGCAACCTTTTCATCATCCGTGAGGAAAAACACTGCAGCCGCGTAACGAACGGACGGATTCCAAGAGTCGGCTGCTCTGTGAGAGCGAGAGTCGCGCATGGCCTGTGTTCGTGACAAAGGGGAAATGTCTGGCATCGTTACTGGGGAAATTAAACTACTCGCAGTTGCCGATTTATTAATTTCCCAAAACGAAAAGTCAATTTTGCCAAAAGGTCAGCTGAGATAGAACGGGATGGCATGAGGATACAGTTTGTTTGTTTTCAGTGGTCAAGCAGGATGGCGCCGCAAAGTTTTCTGCGGCACCAAATATGGAAAATGTCAATCTGAATCACCTCATTTTCTGACATTAGTGTCACCCATTAAAAAGACTGGCAGAGACAAGAAACGTGCACACGCGTGTCCTGCGAGGCTGTCTTACCACTCTTTTTTCCCTGAAGTCGATGCCGACTGTGGTGATGAACTTGGGGTTGAACTTGTTATCTGTGTAGCGGTACAGGAATGTTGTCTTCCCCACACCAGAGTCTCCCAGGGCAAGGAGCTTTATCAGGTAGTCATAATCCCCATCAGTCATAGTGATGACGACCAATAGAACCCTGCACGAGACAGACGCAGATGCATGTTAACGTCCGCGTCATTTTTAATCGTGTTGGTTCACAGTGCATCCGGGTAGTATCCACCGTGCTTTCCCCCTTTTTCCACATTTTGTTTACGTTACACCACATTATAAGGTGCACAGAATAGATTCTACTCCATTCAATAGAAGCGACAATAGTCGCTGCGCTTGCGTTATGCATCTACTAGATGGAACTACACTAAAGGGAATACAATTCAATACAATACAGCTTTATTTATATGGAGCTTTCACAACCGCCGCAGCTATACCAAAGCGCTTTACAGAACATTTAAAAGACTACGTCCAAGAAATCAGAACATTGAGCCGTATATAAGGCGCATCCGATTATAAGGCGCACCGTCGGCTCTTCGGATAATTGAATGCTTTTAGGTGCGCCTTATAGTGCGGAAAATACAGTAACTTCAAATGGGAAACCGTAAAGCGCGGCGTATATTTTTCAGATGCACTGTAACGTTTGAAAGTAGCACATTTGAGTCGAAAAGTGAAATCTAAATCAATGAATTGCGTCATGTGATGGCAAGTATTGCAACAGAAAAGAGACCAAATTGTCTTCAAAGGCGAATCATATGGTCCTCTTTTGTACTGTCTGAGCCAAAGCCAAAAGGAAGTCGTGACTGATCTCTCCGAGTACGGATAACAGTTTGATTGAAGAGGAATGTAGCGTATTTGGGCTCATTCTCTCTTTTTTTCTGTTGATGGCCTCGAGGTTAAATGTGAGAATGTTTGAAAAGACGATCATGAGACTCCAATTCACTCAGCTGAGACAGTTGATTCGAGAGAGGCCATGGTTCAACCCGGCAGAACTGCTCCCAATCGCACGTACTCAGATAGCGCAGAAGGAGAAAAGCACGCCAATTGCGGGCATGTAATCGGATGGGCGGCTAAATTATTCAATTTGATAGCTCGGAAAAGACTTTTCAAGACGACGGGAAGCTTCCATGTACCCGTATTTTCTTACTGGTACTACTTTGCAACTAAAAGAAACCCATCTAACAAATCAGAATGATGATGTCATGGCGTTTTTATCATCACACTTCCTGTGATTTTTCGATCTACGATATTTTGAAATCGTTTTCATGTCAGTGTCATCGGTATAGGTATACTCTAGCAATTATGTGGCGCCTGCTTTCATGGGTTGAAAATGGGAGCATGACTTGGGAAATAAGGGTAGGGGGAAGTAATATGTAAGGGAGTGTAATATGCAGAGGGGGGAATCTGTCACATCTTGGCGGATAGCGAGCAATAATGTGATGTGATGGCGTGCTGAATGATGCCCTTTACAGCAGCATGCAAGGAGGTCCGCCTACATACATACACACCATCTCCCTCATCATAACAGCAATACAATATTTACAGACACTCAGAAACGCTGCTGCGAGATTTGTTACGCCGAGCTCGTAGTAGGAAAAAGTAGTCCCGAGAGCATGCTAAATCTTCTCTCTCAATAACAAGGAAGAACAAAACCATCAAGCACCAGAGAGACGTTAAAAATGCATGAAGAATCAAACGCAACAGGGGAGATGGGAAACAGCAAGCCGTGTAAATGCAGAGACCGTGCGCGGCCACGGCTTGTAGTGAGGAGCTTGCGTGAAAACCCCAAAAATGATTTTGGGTGCAGACTTTCTCCCCCGTTGAAAAGAAGAAATCAATTTCGCAACATGAAGTAGACAAACTTTAGTTGCTTTAGTGTGCCACAAAAAAAAAAAAAAAAAGGATGCGGCAGGCCGGATTTGGAGCTTGCGTGAGACCCCCAAAAATGATTTTGGGTGCAGACTTTGTCCTTCATTGAAAAGAAGAAATCAATTTAGCAACATGAAGTAGACAAACTTGAGTTGCTTTAGTGTGCAACAAAAAAAATGATGCGGCAGGCCGGATCTTGCCCAAGGCTTTGAGTTTGACACGTGACGTATTGTTGACAGTCGAAGACAAAAAAAAAAAAAAAAAAACATGGGCCTTCCCTCTTCACGCAAGGGTCGGTGTTGAAACACAAAAAAATCCATAATTGCTCGGGCCCTTGTATTGCTCATCAGGCAATGTTTCCTTGACAGTTTACCTTTGATTGACAAATGACCAGTCCCGCGTGTCTTCCGCTTTTGCCCCCCCCAAGCCAAATGGACCGGAGGAAACAACTGTGGATTTTCCACCTTGGTATGACGACATTACATACGCATGAGGCGTGATTGGCCGGTCAAACGTCGAAGACATTGACGCGTACAGCCGCGTTTGTTTTAAGTCAAATGGACCAGAGGAAACAACTGTGGATTTTCCACCTTGGTGTGACGACATTACATATGCATGAGGCGTGATTGGCCGGTCAAGTGTCGAAGACATTGACGCGTACAGCCGCGTTTGTTTTCAACTTGGCGAATCGTGATCGCTTGCACATGAAAAGGACAGCTGACATTTGTCCGAGAAACCGACACACTAATGTGCCCTCGACAGTCGAGATCATGTTAAACAAAGCAGACACCTGTTTAATTGTGTTCCTGCTCCGAGGACACCGACGAAGGTCTTTGCCAAAGGCACTAATCTCTTTCCAAATCATCAATAACTGCTAAAAGCAATGAAGACCGTCCCTTAATTATTTCGTCCAGGCCTCTTCTGAGATTCCACAGCGATTTTAAAACGTTGGCATATTTTAGCGCCACTTAACCAGGCACCGAGACATTCGTGATGTCAGTGCCTGCTGGGTCCTTCTGCTTCGGCAATCTGTAGCGTCGAGAGCAGAAGGCTTTCTTCACACTTGCGGACTGTTTTCAACAAAAGAATCAGTCATCAACGCTTTGGGAAAGTTATGTCGGTCCATGGAGATGCTGGCGCTGATATGGGGAAGGCGTTGCGTCATTTGTCGAAACATTCTGCTTCAAAGCCCAGACCATGATTGTGGCATCATAGTGGTCCAAAGATGAAGCGACTTCTGCCCACAGTGCAGCTAGCAATTGCATATTTCATGACAGAGTTGCAAGTCTCAAGCAGTTCCTTCAAACCCTCCTTAATCCCACAGCAGGAGACGCACCAACAAACACCGCAGACAGCTGCCATGGCTGGATGTGAAAGGTCAGCGTGGATAATGGCGTTCCGGAAAGAACAACTCCAAAGTAGGTCGAAATTGGTGGTCGACAAATTTAATTTAAAAAAAACACATTTTAATGTCATTTAAATGACTTTTGAAAACGGTGTGAAGTCAGGCCAAAACGATGCAACGTGTTGAATCTCCCCAATTTGAGATCGGGAGCTGCCCAAACGTCCTTCCAAGCGGTCAATAGTCTGAACCCTCAACAAACGAAAGGAAGATATGTGAGGATGATCTTCTCGAGCCATTACGGCAATGCGGGCGTCTTTACGACTGTCAGGAGCGGAGACTCGGGGTTGATATCGGGCTAATTATCCTCCCGTGCTGAACAGGGATTACTCAACAATACTCTCAGGCCTCCAGCCAATCCGGCAGCTATTGACTTCTCTAACATTTACAGGCTTTAAAAGACACAATATGCTGCAGATGTGTTTCCTTTTTGCAGTCAAACCTGTTTCAAAGCATTCTTGCACTACTTTCTGCACAGATGACTTAAAACTATTCCGTCAAGAGACAGTGCGCAATGCCAAAGGAATCCATAGGTTGCGTCATTTTCTTTTCAAATAAGTGTTTGAGGAATTCCTAAACATTTGTAGCATTCCTGGCAGCGGAAAACGAAAACCAATTCTGCAGAAATAAATATCTTTCTAATCAACACAATGTAACCACCAGAGTTTAGTCGCGCTGGGCTGAATTTAATGACCTTGACCGAGACTAACTGCCGTGCACAACCAGAACAGCCAACAAGTAATGAGCGTCCAAAACATCATCACGCCACTTAGTGAGGAAAAAAAATAACGTCGCGAGAGGACAAGAATAGTTTGATCGTCTCCTGGTCATTTTCCAACGGCATCGTTTTATTTGTTTCCTCCTTGTTTTGTTTGGCCGAAAAGCATCACGAGTTGGAATGACAGCACTGATTTGATATTTTCTCCAAACAAATATTATGCAAGTACCCCTTTGCCATAGGGGAAATGGTGATTATTTCAACTCAATCAATAATGCATGCTTTGGTGTTTTGCCGTATGCTCCGGTAGTAGTAGTAATCGTATAAACATCAACTCGTTATGGATAGCACGCCACTTGTGCAGGGTAGGTCAAAATCTATTTCCAAGAGGAGACAGTTTATGATTCTGTCTAATCTGATTACTCTGATGAGATCCTGTCCTGTCCTGTCGGTGGTGTGGGAAGGGCAATGCATCAAAAGTAAAAGGTGTTTCTGATACTTGAATGACCTCACTTAGCAACATGACAGAGGAAGTACTGTACGTTATTCAACTTGGTCGCATCCCGTTTTGTTTTTATAAAATGACGCCTTAAAAAGAAGTCATTTTATCTGGGATCCGACTGGTTTGAACAAGTGTTCACAAACACGCTGACCGGTGTGTACTTCGAACGACATCCACCAAAGCACACCACCGATTTTGGAGTGAAATGAGACAAACCGACAGCACACTCCACATCACTTGATCACGAGGCGGAGACGGAGACGGCGTTCATCACCAGCCTCCGTCCCTGGAGGTCTGTTGCTGACAAGTTTCGTAACCAAGAGGCACACAGCCTATCAGCAGTTTTCAAAGAAAAGGGTGTGATCAGATTCCACGGCTGCACACAAACACACACACACACACACATACGCATTTACATTTCCCTGTACAAACAGCCAAGTTGTATCTGATGTCTTCGCTGTTCCTTTTCGACAACCACCCTCCCCCCTGCGTTGATCGAGTGGCCTGTCACATGCATCCATCTCCGTGGCTTCGAGGCCTGACTTACCGCTCAGTTGGTCCTCAGCTGATTCAACAGTGTCGGGTCCTGGAGGGGGGAAAGGAGGCGTCAGGGAGCAGCTGACCAGCAGCGTCACATGGACACACACCAACTAACTGTTTGCCTACCATTCGGCTGGAGGCAGACGAGGACGAGAAACTTTAACAGCCACTCCCTCCCACCCTCGACCACAAGCAGCAGCACCACAGAGTTATCTGATCAGCTGACTGGCTGTCCGGCTGCAGGGAAGGATGAATAACTCGGTTAAGGCGACCGACCACCTTGCTGTAGCTGTCTGGGTGGTTAACTTGCTCATTAAACGAGGAGATAAAGGAGTGGCCACCAAACAGCTGAATTGAGAAGAGAAAAAAAAACCTACTGGGATTAATACTACTTTTCAACAGACGAAGAATAGCTAGCTACTGCAGTGACTAAATGATCATCTGAGTTAAATAACCTTCTCTACCGAGTCGCCTTGATGGACGACTATCACTTATTTGTCGACTGACATGTTTACTCTTGATGTGCGCCATCCTGCTAGCTCGCCGTTTTTTTTTTGTTTTGTTTTACCTACTGAGTTTGTGAGTCGTTTGAAGGTTTCTCTTTCTGCTTCCCCCTCTTCCTTTCTTCCTCCTCTGCTATTGTTTCTTGTTTCTGTCTGACTCTACCGCTGCTGTGCTGTGTAATTAGCGGGTGGGGCCAGCATATGGTAAACTAGCTCTCGTCGTGGACACACAGGCGCACACGCACACGTAATGATTTGAAGCAAGTGCAACAGCGAGCAGCCTCAGGTTATGCAGGTGGAGTAGCAAAGCAGGAAGTAGCAAAGACCTGAAATGTGACTGTGCACGATAACTCTTGAGAGGAGGAAATGCATTCTGTATTTGTTACGCAAGTCGACTCGCGTATTGCGCAAATAACAGCAACAAATAAACTCCCGTGATAATATGTGTCCAGATTGCTCATTCTCCCATGTAATTCAATTCAAAATTAGTTGGATGATATTTCCAAGGGAATAAAGCAGTTTATCGACCTAATCGGATTAGCTAATCGTGCATGTCGTTCCGGTTATTATAGTTCGGTCAGAATAATGCTTGGTACTCTCGCTTCTCCGCTGGAGAGCTTAAAGGGGTCATGCACATCGACCTGTGTTCACTTAAGATCAATAATGCAATTACATTTGTTTATCTTGGTTCCAATCTCACCAGCGGCCACACGGACTGTAAAAGGGCAGAGGGGCCTGAAGGTAAATAAATGATAACATCAGGTAGTTTTTGTTTCGACCAGGGGTCCCCAACCTTCTTGTGTACTCACTCATGTGAAGGGCAAACAGAATCATACATACATCTGAAATAAAAAATTCACTCCAATTACCTGAATTGTACGTTTTCATTAATAACACTGAGGAATTCAATTTTGGAGTTAGGTCTGACAGTTGTTCTGAACTCTTTTTTGGGTGCGGAATCCAAAAACTGAACAGTTTTTCTTCTCCCATCACGTCAACCACATTTTAATACTGAACGTTCTCTCCTTTTGAGGAACAAAGTTCAAACCCAGCTATGTATTTTTGTCCCATCACCTTAGTGGGAACAGATGCCGTAAACTGCCGCCAAATACAGTAGGGAAACCGTTACAATCCCTCCGCTCCCATTAGTGGAAAATGAAAAGGGCAACAGGGCCCACGACGACTTGCTAAGATTTCAACATCAAACAAACATGTTCCAACGAGAGGACGGCGAGTCACAATCCCCAGTCAACCGGAACAGGTCTTATTAATGTATTGAACAGACCACAGATGTGCATCGTACATGGAAATAAGCTCACAGGAAGGTGTAAAGATGACAAACATGCACATGCACACGCACACGCACGCGCACACACACACACACACACACACACACACACACACACACACACACACACACAGCAGGCATCAGATTACGGTTCACTGGCCACCCAACAGTAATTGGTGCTATCCTTTTTGACGGCCGAATGAGAATGGTGCTAATGCTATGCAGGCTTCTGTGTAGGGGAAGCTCAAAGGGAACCGTCTTCCACTACAAATGCTAATGATACACGACAACAATATTTGACAAATTGCACAAAGAATTGACTCTCATTGCGTAAAAACAACAACAACAACAAAGGCGCAAAAGAAAAAGAACTAGAACCTTGGATATGTGCCCTCTTAGTCATGTCTCGGTTTTCGACATTTCAGTTGGTCTATGGCGAGCCTACGCCACCAATTTACACGGCATTGCCAAAGCATTAGGGAATCTGCCCGAGAGATTCTTTCACCAACTATCATAAATCCAAAAGGTTTTTCGGAGGTACTAACTGGGGGAGTTGCAACCGTCTATGATGTTTGGCAGAGATAGATAGTTAGCTTTGATAGCTAGCTTAGATAGCTGGTTTAGATAGCTAGCTAAATAGCGAGTTCGATAGCTAGCTAGATAGTTCAGCAGACTGGCCACAGTGCACTTTTATATAACTGGTGGTAGTTTTTGCCATAAAAACACACAGACACGCAAACCGTAAGACATTGCTTATCAAGCAATTTGGCCAATTCCTGCACCGCACCATTTCAGGAGACAGCTGAACTGTGTTCATGCATTCCAATCAGACAATGGAAGGAGTTAGGAAAGATTGCAAGCCTAATTTTGAAACATTATTGGCGGCTGAATCATCAGGACCTCTTGTTGACGACAGGCAACGCTTGTCCCACATAAGCGACTCAAAGAACACAATGTCAAGTCGGGCCTGCACAATGGAGATCCAGTGTGGCGCACTTGCTGATCGTCATGTTCTTGACCGGCCAAAATGAAGTCAGCGGGCCAAGAGGGATGGCTCATAGTGATAGAATTAGCTCGTGGGTGAAATTCATGCTGCCGTAAACATCTTATTGATTGATGATCGAAGACAGATAAAAGTGTCCTCAGTCTTAAAGAAGACCACAAGTCTCTTCGTAATGGGAACCAGCCTGAAGGTTGACACCTTACTGGAATGTCTGGGAAAACGGTTAAAGACGTACAATCTATATTGTTAAAAGTCACGATACTTTCCATTTATCATGCCAAGCGCAACATTCACGTCGCTTTTCTGTGTAGGCCTGTAAAAGCTGCAAACATCCGAGTTGCTTCTCACGCCATCTGATTCAATTGAGTTTTCTGCCTCCTGACTTTACAAGCACACACACTACGCAGATGCTATCAATCTAAACAATGTTGTTGGGAAAACATGACAAAAGAATTCATGACGCAGCGACAGTGTTAAAGATGTATGAACCTCCGGGCTCCTGTGGATTATCTGCATGTGCGTCTGCGTGACGGGGAAGTCATGATCACCCTGGGTGGCTTCTTTTAGACTTTACGGCTTGAAATCAGGGCTGTCTTGAGTCATGTGTCTGTTATTTACTTCCATTCCATCACACTTTTCTCATCTTGACAGTGTATATTGAATTTTGTGTCTGTTTTTGTTTATTTGGGGCTTCTGACTTCTGTTGTTTATTTCACGCTGAACATATTGAAAAAAAAAAAACTAGCGATCCCATGCAGCCACACAAGTCAGACGAGTGCACCGCTCCACCATCGGTGACAAAAAGCAATTTAAAACGGCAACATTCAGAAAGACGGCTTGAAACTGAACCAGAATGCAACACGGTGATGCTTTCGCCATAATTGGTGCACATTGCGAATGTTAGATGACTCGATCGCTCCCCCGTTTCCCTTAGGGTGTTCTTGGAAGTGTGTCGAGACTAAAATAGAGTGCCAGAACCAAGATCCATCCATTTTCGATACTGCCCACTCACATTCACGCAGTCAAAGAGTGGGAACTGAACCCACAGAGGCTGATCGGACGTCAGCAGATAACCCACTTTACCACTTGTGACTCGGAAACAACAATTTCACTCTAATTTATGATGTTCAAGACAAAAAGTGAAGTGAATACATTTCTTGAGACAAATGCATAACTCAAAACTTTATCTGCACGTTATTTCAAGGTTATTTAAAAGATACATTCGCCCTGTGACTCTCTCTTCTTTTCTTTTGAGCAACAGCCTCTTAAATACATGCACGATGTGTCTTATGGAAAATAGAATCCTCGGACGGATGTTCGTCATCAATCAAATAAAATGTGAAATCATGAATCAGCATTGTAAGTGTTGGACTATTTTCCCAGTATACATTTAATTTGACCATCTGAAACAATTGACGTAATCCCATAAATCTAATTCTCAACCCAAATACACACCTAGTAGCGCCTGAGAAGATGCAGTTGCTGCACGTGCGGTTTGGAGACCGTAACTGTGCAAAATTCAAGAGGGTAAATGAGTAACCTGCAGCGTGTGCGAGTAAGAACTGGCAGTGGGCCTTTTCCCAGCACTTTGTATTCACAGAGACAGTTTAGTGAGGTTTTTTTTTTTTCTTCTTCTTCTTCTTCTTCTTTTCCATCATGGAATTTCTGGGCTTCCCTGCTAAAGCCGCTCCTCCCGCGACCCAACCCCGTTATTAACATTAGAAAATGTACACCACAAGAAAGGAAATCTCATTCCAAGATTAGACCACAGAAAGAAAATTAATCCAAGATAATGACCATGTACCCGGAGAACTCAGTCATTTGGAGATTTAAATATTTTGACTCATCGCCGCGGTCCTTGTTGTCTTTTGTGGGGGTCTTACATGTCAGGGAAATTCATTTTGGTTGTTGCTGCATTGTTGTCGTCCAATTAAAACCATTAGGTGAGTCACTGTTTGTTTGCGCTGTTGTGGTTTTGAAATATAATGGGAATACCGACAACTGATATTTTCATAGCACAATTTAAGAGTATGGAATAGTCACACTGTTCCATATAAAACTTATGAGTTCAGAATAGAATCATAGAAAAGACATGCTCGGCAACATAAATATGTTCATTTCAATGGCTACAATTTGCAACTGGCAGTAACTTCTGCGATTTGCCCGTTCCCACAACTAAAGACAAACAGCATATTTGTTGTCTACCTCCTTTGAGAGTTCTAAGTGCAGCGGGAGTGAAGGCGGCAGCATCGTGACCAGGAACTCCTTGCACTTGTAAAACAACTCCACACTTCTCCACCTCCTCATTTTGGATGCCTTCTTCACCTTCTGTCCTTTCACTCGTTCCGTCTCTGTCACCAGGCAACTAGCCTTTTCTCCTGCTTTCTCTCTCATCTTTGTGACTCCGTTTTCTTTTACATTACTCCATGCGCTTTTTTTTTACACATACACACATCTTTTCCTCCTGCACATCAAGGTTTCAAAGCAAATGAATGTAAAATATTGAAAAGCACACACACATAGAAATGAATAAATAAAAGATACTTCAAGATACTGAAAGGAATCAAACCAGCAACCTTCTAAATGGTTGACCACCTGTGCTATGTCAATCTAATGGAACAATAAAGAGATAAAACCTTCCCAAAAAAAGGGCTGGCATTGTGAATCAGGCCTGTGACTTGAACAACGCCCCGCTTAACGTTGGAGACAAACAGCTTTTATCTTCAGTACGATACCCCCGGAGAACAGCGTTGTATAGATCAACATGCAGCCTTAGTCATTAAAACGGCACCACTTCATAAGGGGCGCCCCTCACCCCGCCATGAGAAGTTGTAATGATGGTGCTTTATGACTGAAGATAAAAAGTGGCAGCTGAGGGGGAAGAAAATGTACTTCCAAGCGCCAATACAAGCTCCAATATTGATCAGCAAGTATTTTCACTCCCCTGTCCTTTATAGTCTGAGGCAGCTTTTTAATGTTTATGGATCTCAGCTCCACATCATCAAGGCAGGAGCACCGTGGGAATGGAAACACACAGTTGCCGTCCGCCTCAAACAGCAGTTAGCACGCCGCAGAAGCGGGATCCACAAAAAAGTCTTCCATGAGAGATAAAAAATGCAACAAGTGAACGCAACAAACCAGAAAAAAAAGAAAAGACAATGGGCGAAATGGACTATGTGGTCGAGTAACGTCATGAATAAATTCGATTGGTGTTGTTGATGAGTGCCCCCAGTCCGGCATTTAAAAGGCACGTACAAGTAGTTTTTTGGGGGCCCAAGAGCCATCCATCTCACAGAGTAGACCTGCGCTTAACAGCAGCCGAATCCCATTTCCACATTCAGAACCAAGAAAAAAAAAACTGTTGTAAAGTGACCATTTTTCAAACAGTGACTTGGGGATCATTAACATGATTCTTCATCAATCAGCCATAAAGCACAACATGGAAGAAACAATTTTGGCCTCGAAAATTGAATTATCTGTATTCACGACAGTGTTTTGAAGAATAACTATTTTGCAATACTGTATCGAAATAAGTGAAAACAAACCATGTGAACGGTAGTGATTTTATATTGATTATCTCCCACAATGCACTGCAGCACACAGCATCCAGGTGAGAAGGTAAAGGTTAAGTCAGTTCAGTCTTGCAGATCACAAAAAATAGATACATTGCAACAAATTGGATTTCCTATTAGAATCAAGCACGGCTACTAATGCTTTTTTTCATGGCGCAGAATCCTACGAAAAACATTTTTGTTCAAACCAGAAAGCTTCAAGCCCCAACTGTTGATCCACGACTCACAATCTCCTTCCATGCACCTGAGGTTGGACAAAGATAAACTCCGCATAACCTGCTTAAAATTCTATTTTTATCATTCGTTGAATTTCTACAAAACCAAACTGAACTGCAAAGACAATCAATAACCATGCTCTCAGATCCATAGTCCTGTCAAGACAAACATTTGCCATCACTGTTTTTTTTTAAGCACGGCGGTTCGTTGCATGTGTGGCATGCAATTTAAAGTAGATAAATAAGAAAAATACTGGCTTTCAGATGCTGCAGAGCCGCTGTTCCACTCCACAGCTGAGCCCCAAGCAGCCCTGCGCCTGCCGGGTTATGACTCATCGCCCGCCGCTTGCCTTCCACTGATGCTCGAAGCCCCAAGTAACACGGAAACGCTCCAGTAAGCAACCCCTCAGTCAATGCTGTGTCGGGCGTGTGGGGTGCTGCGAAGACGTTTCGTCTCGTGCTCTTACCTTTGACGTTCGAGAAACAAACTCAGATCTTCCTCGCAGGTGGCTGCTGCTCTCTGGCCAGTTCGTCTCCTCTTCCTCCACCTCCAAGACGTCGCATCGCTCCCACGGTCCTAATGGAGAGGGAATTCCGGGCTCAGAGGGGCCGAGATGCACACAAGTCGCTTTCAGTGTTTACTGAAAGACGTACTAATAAGTGGACCTCAGAATTATGGAGGAAGCTCGGTTTTCCTGGGGTGGAGGTTGACGTTGTTGTCGCATTCAGGGACGCCTCGGAAAATTGAATGGCATTTCCCTCTGCGTTTTGGTAGCAAGCTCGTTATGAAGAAAATAGCTGTGCGGATAAGAATAAATACTATCTGAAATAAAATGAGATCACATTCACTGGCTATGGAAAAAAATAACACTGTAAAGATCATTAAACTATGCAACGTCAGAAGTGTGATTACTGGTCCTTATTGTTCCTCTTTGAGAATGTTACTCCAAATTGAGCTGGGATGTTTTCTCATGTAATGTATAATAGTATTAATAATATTAATAATATACTTATATTTTTCAGGTGTATCTAACCGAACTGACTGTTAAAATTAATAATTAACTACATAATTTTGAAAGCCTTATACCCAATTTGTTTTCCGCTCCATTTCAGCGGAATTACCATTGGTCAACAGCTGAAATCAACTGCCATGGTCCTAGCGCTTGCTACGTAGGGAATAATTTTTCGTTGCAATACAGTACTGTATTCAACAGGTGCTGACAAGCACTGTGATGCTATTTTGAGTTTGATGAGGGTGAACGTGTGATTAAGTTTTTACTGTGTTTGTTTACACTTTTAATACTGATTCAAGACTGATGATCACGTCTCCCTCACAGTCCAGAGGTTTAGGGTTCCATTCTGGCTCCGGCCTTCCTGTGTGGAGTTTGCATGTTCTCCCCTGCGTGTTTTTTTTTTCTCTCGGTACCTCTCACAGTCCAAAAACATGGATGGCATGTAAATGGAACACTCGAAATTATCCCGAGGCATCAGCGTGAGTGCGAATGGTTGCTTTTGTACATGTGCCCTACGATTGGCTGGCAACTTACCTGTTTTCCAAACTCAATATGTGCGGAAACATTATTGTTACTTTCTTTGGGACGGAACTATTCACTGAGCGGTGCGTCAACTCGGACCGTTTTAATTCAAGCGCAAGATAACACGGAAGTAAATCCCGAACGGTTTTCTGCTGGTGCTTTTAACGTCATTCCCGTTTAAAAAAAAACTGAATTGAAGAAAGAAAGAGAATGGCAATCAGTGCGGTTCATCTGGAGTCGGACGCCTTCCTGGTGTGTATGAATCACGCTTTGAGCACGGAGAAAGAAGAAGTGATGGGTTTGTGTATCGGAGAGGTAGAAGTCAGCCGGATCGTCCACATCCACTCCGTCATCATCCTCCGCCGCTCGGACAAGAGGAAGGACCGTGTGGAGATCTCCCCGGAGCAGCTGTCTGCAGCCTCCACGGAGGCCGAGAGGCTGGCCGACATGACGGGCAAGCCGATGCGGGTGGTGGGCTGGTACCACTCCCATCCACACATCACCGTGTGGCCCTCGCACGTTGACGTCCGGACTCAGGCTATGTACCAAATGCTGGATCAGGGTTTCGTGGGCCTCATCTTCTCCTGCTTCATCGAGGACAAAAACACCAAGACGGGCCGCGTCCTGTACACCTGCTTCCAGTCGGCCCAGGCCCAAAAGGGTTCCGAGTACGAGCGTGTGGAGATCCCAATCCACGTCGTCCCACGCCAGGCTATCGGTAAAGTGTGCCTGGAGTCGGCCGTGGAGCTGCCGCGGATACTGTGTCAGGAGGAGCAGGATACATACCGCAAGATCCACAGCCTGGCTCACTTGGACCCGGTCACCAAGATCCACAACGGATCTGTCTTCACCAAGAATCTGTGCAGCCAGATGTCGGCGGTGAGCGGACCGCTGCTGCAGTGGCTGGAGGATCGTCTGGAGCAGAACAAGCAGAGCATCTCGGAGCTGCAACGGGAGAAGGAGAGGCTGATGCAGGAGCTGAGTGCCCTCTGAGTAGGGGAACATCGTGGGCACTTGGTTACTTTCTGTTCCTTTTTTACCACATCATCTTGGTGGCACAACTAAACGCTCACCTCATGTCAACGTCCACAGCTGTCGCATGTGTATTTTCATTGTTTTAGGGAGTGTCATGTTCTCACCTCCATCTCTTCGTGGTCATTGATGAAGTTCTGCTCCATACAATGTTCGCTCTCAGCACAAGGAAAAAAAAAAAAAGTAGACCGAGCGATAAAAAAAAAAAAAAAATCATAAGGTGTTAAGCATTGGTTTGTGTGTGACACACTTGTGGTCTAACAGAACCCATCTAACCTATCCATGATTGAATAAGCATCATTTGTGAATGAATGAAGGAAAGACGTGCCTTTGGACTAATAGATGAGCCTTTGTAGATTCTCTCGACTGTACATAAAGACACTGGGATGTATAAGCTTTGTTTTGAACTTATTTACCTCGTATTTCTGTGCACCACACCAAAGCCAAAAGAACCTGTTCTGGAAAACTTAAATTTCAGTTCTTGATTTAATTTTTTTTTAACCACGAAAAGAAAAGTAAATACCAGTAGTCAGAGGTAAATATAAGATTGGAACTGTTGTGTAGGTTTCAGATTTTTTTAACCACTAAAAGAAAATACCAGTCGTCAGAAGTAAATATAAGATTGGAACTGTTGTGTAGGTTTCAGATCAATGTCTATTTGAAACAAAAATGATTTCACCGTTGAAAATAATCTGGTCAGGTTTGACCACTTTTTCGTGTCTATTTGAAACAAAAATGATTTCACCACTGAAAATAATCTGGTCAGGTTTGACCACTTTTTCGTGAGCTCGCCATTTATTTGTGGAATTGTGTTGTTATAAATATAACAGTCGCAGGCGGTCCTCTTGTCGTGTCATTTCTTTTGTCTACTGCTGAGCAGCAGCCTGAGGTAGTGATTTGCTTCGAACAGCAAGCCCAATGAAAAAGTATTAGCAGGTGAATTCAATTCTTAGTCAGTGGTGTCACTTTCAGTCGTGTCCTCTTCCTTGAAACCAGGTATGAGTTTTCCTCGTTTTCTGGTGCGTTTATGGACTGTGGGATTGGACAGAGGAGGGAGCGGCGGTAGATGAGCGTGGCCAGTGGAAAGCATGTGTCCTCCAGTAGGCCCAAGTTGGCTGATCTCATCGGATAGCTTCTCGATCTGCTCAGCTTGTTTTTTCACCAGTTCCTGAAGACTCCAGATCTGGTCTCTGTCTGCTCTCCTGCTGCAGGCCTGAAGCTGCTTGCCCTGAGTACACACAAGTACGTGAGTATTTATTGTTCAGGCTGATATATATTTTTTTACAACCTAAGATTAAGGGAAAAAAAGGGACAGCAATAGTGTTGTCATTAGTGTCAAATTGAGGTTGACAAATGTTTTTTTTCATTTTCACCCCTGTCGAGGATGCAGTAATTATCAGAGGTTGGAATCAACACCACTGCCCTCTAGTGGTAGATGAGAGAATCACCGCAGGAGCAGTTTTATTTAACTTTTTAAGTCAGGTATAAGTTCTTTATTTAATCGTCAAAATTTATTTTTCAGTTTCAAAACACCCATTTGGGTAAAATTTTAATTTAACTATCATGTGCAATATATTTCAAGTGAATCATTTTTTCAGGCACACCGCTGCAGTGTTCATGTTGAACTGTGAGTTCCAATGGCTTACAAGAGTATTACATGTATTTTTTAGGAATAAAACCTTGAAATTACTTTTGATGAAAACGTACACCTACTCTGCGCCTGTATTTTAATGTCGGTCATAGTGGTGGCGCGAATTTGAGGTGGTTCCAGGTGGGAAAAAAAAAAGTTTGAGGATCACGAATCATGGCAGCATACAAACACATTTGAAATGTCATTACAATTTTCTTTTGTCTTGTGTAAAGTTTCATCTCCAGCTCCTTCTTCTGTTCAAAGAGGCTATTCAAGCAGAGGAGACGCTCCGAGTTGCTCCTTGTCATCACCATGAGAGCCTCACGAGACTTTTGTACTTTTCTCTAGATGTCACACACACACACAAAGAAAATCGAAAAGTGAAATGGCATCCAAGAAGACGCACGTGCGCAAGGTTTAGCTTACATCCCATTGTTGGATGTCTTTGGCGTTGGCGAGGTCTCGCAAGATTTTTTCCTGCTTCATCTCGGCAACCGACTTGTTGACGCACAGGGTTTGCAGAACCTCCATATCTACTTCCCTCCCAAACCTTGTCATCATCAGCTGGTGGCACAGCTTCTCCAGCGCTACACCAAATGACAAACAAAATCAAGTACGGTCCATTTTTTTTGGTGTATTTGGGTGCTGCAGTCCTTCCAGGTGTTTTGGGTCTTACACTGGATCTCATTGCTCATATCCTTGCGTTCTTTGATGAGCCTAATATGCTGCTGACGGGCCTGACGGTACACCTCTGTCTGCTGATTTTTCTCCACCTCCAACTCCTTCACTCGCTCCTGCAGCCGTTGGAGCTCCATCCGAGTGACCACCAATGCCGGGCTGAGGTCCGAAGGCACTTGGCCGCTGATATCAATCTCTATCTGGAAATCCGCAAGGAGACGGCAGTGGCAGAAGACGACAGTATATCGCCGAAATGAACAAAAAATGGATTGAGGCAAGTTTTCTTCACCTGATGCAGCCGAAGAGGAACGACAACATCCAGTTGGTTCATTTTCTGCTGTTTCTCTCTGTTGACTTCCTCCAAGTCATCCTCTGCTGCCTTAAGACTGATTTTCACAGATTTCATCTGCGAGACCAGAGCTCAAAAATGAGTGAGGACAACAACAAAAAAAACTACAGTTGCAATTACGTTGTACGTGCCAGGTACATTTTCTGAAATGTTGTGGGGAACACAGATAATAACGTTTTCCAACGATTTTCACATTCAAAATGTCAAAGAAAATCTTAACGTGAACCTTAAAAAGAACTTTCAAATGTATCGGGTGCCAGTGACGCGATGCCAGAGGAGGAGTGATGTGCTCCCTCTTACGAGTATCAGCCGAAAGGCGAGCAGCAGCATTTTGGACCAACTGGAGACGCTTAATGGAGCACTGGCTGACTCTATCGTCAAGTGCGCTCCAGTCATCCACCCGAGATGTGACAAAGGCATGAATTAAAAGTGCTCTTGAGAATGGAGAGGCTTTACTTTAGCCAGCTGCGACGATAACACAATAAAGTACACGTTTGATATCAAAAATTCAGTCCTAAGTCACTATGTACCGCCCGTTGGCCAGTCCTGCGCACCCGCCTGCTCTGACCTTTTTTACGAGGGCGTCACACTCCTTCTCCAGCTGTTCTGCATTCTTCTTCTCCTCTGCCAGCAGCTCCTCCAGATCCAGGCGACGTTCACGCAGCTCCAGTATGTCGTCAAACAGTTTTTGGTCGCAACCTGCGGCACGCGGATACTTTCAGTACATTTGTGTATTGTTAGGAACATTTCGATTGGTAAAACTGATGATCGTTGAGAAGTTATAGATTTATATATTTTTTCTAATTCATTCATATTATTGTTATCATTTTATAGTGACTCTTTCATTTCATTCTCAACGCACAGATCAAGTTGTTCGATCTTGGTAATCTGACTTTTTAGTGTCGTTGAGCTGTTTATCAAGATATTAGTTGAGCAACGTAAGCGTGCACGATAAACCAACGAACTCTTATCGGTCTTTTCAATGACCCGGATGACTGAGGATGTCCACAGAAAAACTGACCCGGGGGGCATTCCTCCACAGCGCCATCTCCATCTAATCCGTCCCAATCATCGTCGTCGTCGTCATCCCAATTTTCGTAATCGTCAAAGTCATCGTTGCTGTCCTCGTCCTCCTCTGCAAAAGAATTTGTCTCCTTTGAATTGACTGACGCACATCTAGGCCACATTCTGCGATCAAGGCGTCCCATCACCATCGCTTCCTTGGTCCTTCTTCTTGCTACGCTTTATCTTCTTCTTGTAAACTTTGGTCAGATACTCTTCAAAGTTGTTGTCATCACCCAGCAAGGCGTGGAAGGCCGCGGTATTCGATTTCTCTTTCTCCTGCCGTTTCGCAATGTCTTTACGTTTCAGTTCCAGCGCCTTCCTGTGCTTCTCCAGCTCCGACTGTTACAAAAAGGAACAAACACAACATGGGAATGGCAATTGTTGGCAAAGTTTGCTTCGGTTCATCCGACAAAGAAATGCCCAAATCATTTTGTGTCCAATTCTCCAAATCTAGCAAAGCTTTTCAAGTCTGAACTGTCCATTTCACACTGCGGGCATGGCCCAGCTCGCGCTTTCAAAGGACAACTGATTTCTCACCAGCAACTCATTCTGCTCCCTCAGACGTTTGTCGAGCTTGTCCTGGAGAATCCTTTCACTCTTGTCCACCTCCTTGAGGAGCAGCAGCTCCTGATAGAGAGTCAACTGACGGAGATTGGCAAGTTTTAGCTTCCAGTCCAACATTTGCACCTTCTCAAGACACATCAGGTGCTCCTTATCAAATTGATCCACCGAGCTCTTCATCTGGTAAATACATCAAACAAGACATTGATGGATTACTGCTCGTGACATTGAGATGTTCAGTGGCAATGGATTCAATCAAAAGAAAAAAAAACGAAACAGACCTGCTCCAGCAGAAAGTCCTGCATGTCGAGCAACGTGTCCCGGTCCATATTGTGGAGGTCTTCCTCGTTCAGTCCTTCTGCTTCCTCCGCTGCGGTCTCCTCTGCGGACAAACCGACGACATCTTCTATCTCTTCCGTTCCTTCCATCTCCTTTTCCAGCTCATCCACCACACTCATCGCACTCTCTTGATCCTCTTGCTCTTCATCCTTCGATCTATTTCAACATTTCAGAGATTCTGTTTTTCAATTGGAATTAATCACCGCAAGGTGGGCTTCTTTGGAACTACCGAGTCACCTTTTCTCTCTCAGCACCCGATATCTCTCGAGAAGGGCTCGGGTGCATTGCAGGCTCTTCTCCGGCACTTCCTCACATCGTATGGTGGGCAGTGTGGCCGGATGGCGGTGGAGCTCGGACGGCAAACAACTCTGGACTTTCTGGAGCTGTTTCGACTGGGCTGCCAGTTTTGATAAAAGGAGAAGTTTGAAATCCCGCAAGGCCACGATCTCCCGGTTCATCTCAGTTTGTTTTTCACGTATCTGGTGGGATGGATGGAGTCATTGAGAGAAACCTGCTGGGACATTTCGTTTTCCGTCGACTATTTAGACACTTAAAAAAAAAAAACGGTGTGTTGAATTTATTCCATTTTATTGCGTGCAACCGCTTGACAAAATGAAATGAAGTCAAGTCAACACACCATTTTTTTTTTCAGGGCGCGGTATAAAGAGTGTGCGTGATTTACATTGTCCTCCAGGTTGATCATCTCAACTTTCTTTCTGTCTGCGCTCATTCGTAGATGTTTTGGTACAGTGAAGGTTTTATCGGTTTTAAGTTTCAAGTCTCCAATGGTCTCTCTGGCTTCGCAGATGGCCTGAACATCTCGTGGATCTTCACAGTCCTTATGCGGCTTCTCTGCATAACTGCGGCATCAACGAGAAACCATGGAAACTAAATCTTCTTGTCCACGGCAGTAGTGTTGTCGAATGTCACACTCACAGTTTGTCCCACTCCTGCTTCCTCTTCGCGATCTTGGCTCGTGCTTGTTCAGCTTTCTCCGCAGCTTTTTGGAGCCTTTCAACCTGCCGGTCTGCGGGCTGCACCCCAGCGCGAGGCACGGAGGGTGGAGGCGCATCTTCCTCTGGTGAGCACACATCAGCGATGTGTTTGACATATGAAACAAATAGGGAACAACGGCCTCACCGTCTGTTTCACTGCTGTCTTTTTCAAGTTGGTCTCTGGATACGGGGCGTTCAACCGGAGCGGTTCCTTTAACACCGAGGTTGCTTGAACTGCTCTCCTCTTCGAGCCGGGTTGAAGAAAGACTCGGAATGCGGTAGGTGGAGATACTGTGGTCAGTGCGGATGGCGAAGACTGTGACAATGTTCGGCTCTGAAGAGCCACTGAACCTGAAAGTAACAAACACCAAACGGTTTGTTTTTCATTCCGATTGCAGGCGGGATATTTCCTACGTCACGATGAAAATACGATTCGGCAGAAAAGTTAGCGTGCGGGCCGAGCCTCACGAGCGATTCGGAAGTACATTACCAGTCTTGCAGCTTTTTGAGTGATAAATGGGAATGCTCCTCCCGCCAACTCATCTGGTACTGGACTTCGTTTAATCGCCGGATCTTCTCTCTCTCAGCTTGCTCTTCGAAACGTTGGTCCAGCAGCAGTTCCTACTTATGAACATACGCATGCAATGAAACGCAGTGCTAGAAATGATTATTATTCTTTTTTTTTTTTCCCCCCAATAGCCTCTGTGAAGCACATCAAATTCATCTATGATTCATTTATTTCATTCAAACTAAATCGCTATTGATCACAAACGTGACCTGGCTCTGCTCAACTTTTGAGACACACATTTACAACACAACGTAACAACAGCAGAGCGTTGCTCGTGACTCATTGATATCTAAAAAAATTGTACATCAACTGTTCCACCTACGTCGTGTGCATGTGTGTGTGCGCGTGCATACCACAGGAGTTAATTGAATGTTCTCAGGCAGGCTAAGGTTGTCACTCAGAAGTATTTTAAACGTGCTCTGGAGCGCAGCAAGCCTTTTTCGTTTGGCTAATATCTTCTCATCAGCTTCCCGGCGCTGGCGGTCTTTCTCTAGCTTCTGTTTGGCCGTCTCTATGCTGGAAGGAGGCAGAATCAGAAACGTTGATTTGACGAGCAAGGAAACAAACGGCCACTGCCAAATTGCATGGCTGCTGATTCATGCTCCACCTGTACGCTGCTGGATCGTCAATGTCTTTGGCTAACACTTCATTCTCCAGACCCACCTGTGACAAGAATATGACAAGATCTCAAATTCTCCAATTCTCTGGCACAATACCCCTTCTGCTAAATTGTGCCCTGGAAGTGATGTGAATAGGTTTCAAATAAGAACACGAAGAGGAAAGTGCCGTGTTGCCTAAAATGGCTGAACGGCGTTTGATAAATCTGTCAAGTGGCAAGTGTCATATCCCATATTATGTACACTCGCCCATCGATCCCTTTTTAGTCATTTCAACGATTCATGATTTCATACTTGGTCAATATCAACAAACTGGTTTGCTCGGCAGTGTTCACCAAATGACCGGTGAGGAACGTCTTCATCCGGAAAGTCAAAGGAAACGTTAACTACATTATTATTATTATTTTTGTTAAATCCAGAATATTTCTAAAGACACGTTCTTCCTGGAAAGTCTCAACTCACCCTTGGTGACGGAACCTTTGCCTTTTTCTTCTGCAAGCTTTTCTGCAGCTCCTCGTGAGGAAGCAGGCCGAAGGAGAAGATGTTCCCATCGTCTCCTGCCGTCAGCACAAACTGGTCGTCGTGGCTGCAGCAGATGTGCCGCAGGTGTCCATAATTGCTGTCGTGGACGCTCAGTTCCCAGTACGCCTGCATGGAGGTTAGGGCGTGATCGTCGGGATCCAAAGGATAAGCTCTGACGGAGCCCGAGTGCATGCCGCAGAGCATCAGCTGCCTGTTGGAGCTGTGGCACAAACGATAAATGATAAGCACGACCTGATGAAAAATAATGTGTGCTCTACGTCGGTGCTCCTGCTGATTTATCGGACCTGCTAACTGAATTTTAGCAACAAACACACACAATACCTGAAGGTGAGTGAACGAATGGGGTCACTATCAGCGTGATGGATTGCCAGGAAATCAAAAGGCTCAACCGGACGTTTTTCGGAATTCTCATCTTGATCCTCAGAAAACTTACAATGGTACAGGTAACCGGAGTCAAATCCTCCCTGAGGATGAGGAAAGATAGTGTGAATGGTTTTGCATTTGGCAGCACAAAAGGGAGGGTGTGTCTTGTCTACGATAAATGACACGTACATGTGAATTTTCGAGGGCCGTAAATGTTTTAGGTTCCTCAAAACAATTGTTATTGTGTGTTTTTGTATTTTGGATGTACCACTGAGAGCCAGAATTGGCCAGGCTCTGAGAAGAAACCCCAATAAAGAGGACTCGGAGGTTCAGGGATATAAATACGCGGCAACTCCTCCTCTTCTTCTTCCTCCTCTTCATCGTCTGGGATTTCTTTTTCTTTCCGTTCCTTCTTTCGCTGCTCCTTCAGTGCTTGTCGTCTTGCTATTTCCTCTTCTCTCTGAATACCACAGACGCAAGAAACGCATCAAGATTTATTTGGCCGCCTGTTTTCCTGCCCAGCACGAGTCTAGCTCAGGGTGCAGTCTAACCGTGCACATGGGTGGAGTTTTCATTTTTGCGGGTATTTTTGGTACATTGGCACAGGTAGAAAAGGGCGTTTGCAACATTGTTGCTCTTGGTCCGCCGGAACGCCCGGCGTGGCGCGGCGCGGTCTGCCAAATTCCCAACCACAGTATACTAGACTTGCACCGGCATGAAAATTTGCCAGTTTTTTACACTGATCGCATGTGTGTCTCTCAGAGAAAACAGAGACCTGAGACCTTTGACAGCGCGGTCTGCCAAATTCCCAACCACAATATACTAGACTTGCGCCGGCATGAAAATTTGCCAGTTTTTACGCTGATCGCATGTGCGTCTCTCAGAGAAAACAGAGACCTGAGACCTTTGACATGAATATGATAAGTAAAGTTGTTGGTAGAAAAATATATACATCAAAAACATCATTGACGTCATACCTTGATTCGAGATTTGATGCTTTTGAAGCGGAAGCTTCTTCTCGGCAGTTCAAGCAGTTGGAAGGATTTGGCCGTCTCCAGGGCTTCAGGGTCAGGACATGGCACCTCCACAACATGACCACTTCGACACAGGATGAGCAGATTGTTTTCAGGCTAGGTCAAAATATGGAGTTGTTTAGTGATATATTCTCAGATGACAAAAAGAAAAAAAAAAGGCAGGATGCTCTTTTTCAAAATGAAATACCGACTTACATGGGAAGGAGGTGACCACTCCAGCAATTGTACTGGTCCGGGAACACAGATAAAACCAATTGGCTCATATTTTTCTCCAACAGTGAAAAAGAACACGGTGCAATCTGAGCTCTGGTGATCAAGGAAATTGCAGGATGAAATTTGGTGCAATAAAAAAGGATGCTCAACAATAAAATATCCTTACCCCCGTGGCCAAGACCGTTCCATTGCGTTCATATGCAACCGTGGTGATAGGGGCATTATGGGGCTTGAAGGCTTGCTTGAGGCGCAGCTGGGCCTCGACTTTGTGCCTGGTTACGATTTGAAGGCCCGTGGGGTCATAAAGCTCCAGTAAGCGCACAACTCCATCTTCAAAGCCCGTCACCAGTAAATTTCCAGTCTGAGTCACCTGGAGATGGACGAAAATAAGAGGCGGTTTATTCCATCTCTCTCTGTTGGGAAGGAAATAGCATTGCCGCGCCGTAAACACGTACCGAAGGTGGAGCCCAATGGAGAGCAGTTCCACCTTGAGTGAAGCAGCTACAGGTCAGTTCTGTTTTTGCCAGAAAGTCAAAGACTCTGACTGAACCTGGACAGAAATTGATCGTTGAACACGTGTTGTGCCAGTGTGTTGCAACTTGCAAGCACGTGGGCACGGTATGTACATTCAAAAATGTTCGTAAAGTCATCCAAGTGTCATAATGTTTCCAGTTTCTCTCTGTCTGCTTTGGTACGTTTCTCGGATGAAAATCGAATTTAAACAAATTTTCACATCATTGCCATTACGGGTGCATACCAAGTACAGTACATGTATTCCATTATTCCCCACGCCTGAATATAGAAATAGCAACTCACGGTCCGATGCAGTCGTGGCCATGAGATGACTATTCTTTGACACATCGAGGCCGTTGATTGGCCCGGCATGGAAGGAAAATAGGCACACGGGATCGGGAGTCTGTTCACAGAGACATCAAACAACATCTTTTAACATCAATTTTAAAAATCATCAAGGATGGGGGAACCTTACCGTGTACGTAAATGAAAGATCCACTTTCCAAATGGCTCCATTAGAATCCTACCAGGTCACAGAGAAAACCCACTGGGTTTAGATTCACTGAGGCAAAGCTCTTGCGAAAGGTACATTTTAAGAAGTGGCTGGTGACCGCTGACCTGAGCAAACCAAACGGTCGAGTCGGCCTGGGAGCTTTTTACGATTGAAAAGAGGCAAACGTGGCGCCCCACCGCCATCTCATTTATGGGCTCCAACTCAAACTTGCTGTTTTCACTGCTGCTGTCAGCAGCGTCGATGGTCTCAAAGTCCCACCCCTGCAAGGGGCAAAGGAAACACCACGCACCAGGCGGTCACGACATTCTCAACACCCGCACAACGTCATGTGATGCATCCGCATTTTACCCGGATCATTCCATCGGAGCCGAACGTCATCAGCTGTCCATCCTCCAAGGCGAAAGGTTGGACAACGCCTGCGTGACAACAGCGTCCTCCCTTGCTGCAGATCTCCACTTTGATAGCATTTCCATCCCATAGCAGCAGGTTGCCCCAGTTTGAGCCAGACAACACCTGAGAGGAAGGACAGTGGTCAGAGGACTATTTGTTGTCTTGAACCATTTCAACCAAGTGGCACCATTCCTTAGCAGCATGCCATCATTGTCACTGATAGTGACAGAGGAAGGACAGTGATTAGCAGCATGCCATCATTGTCACTGATAGTGACAGGCTTGCCACGATGTATCACCGTGTGACAAATAAATTAAAAAAAATGAATAAAAGCAGATCAGCAGGACAAAGACCTTTCCATCAGGAAGTTCGATGTAGAATGTATCACCGCGTGACAAATAAAGTAAAAAAAAAAGAATAAAAGCAGATCAGTAGGACAAAGACCTTTCCATCAGGAAGTTCGATGTAGCCTTCAATATCCGTAGCTGCAGTTTTTCCAAAATGGCCAATAAGGCCCTCCAATTTCAGACCTGTAAATGTGCTGGCCATTTTCCAGAACCTGGGGAGGGGAAAGCGATGCGAAAGATGAACATTCAATGACACTTAACATCCGATGTCATTATCTCTGGGTCTGAAAATGACCTTTTGTATGAAAAAGATGCTCTGGGTGTATTTTGTGACGTGCACCTCTTGTTGAAAAACTGTACATAGTAGTCTGTGTGACAAAGTGTCTTCTATAGATCCTCCCTCTAAAAAGTAAGAACAATTCTCACCAAGGGGCCGACACTTTTTTACTCGTCAATTTGTCATCGATATCGCTAGCGTAATTTATGACTTTGCCAAAATTTCGTGCATGCATTCCTTCTCCAGCAAATATACAGGAATTGACCTCACTGTTGCAACACTCACTTTTGAAGGGAGTGTACTGTCTGCATTGAGCCTAGTTGTGAGCCATGAAACCGACTGGGCTATAACATCTCCATACGGTATCGAGTTACCAGAGGAGTAAGAGTTTTGTCCTTTACTTGATATGTCCAGATCCCGATGATGTCAGTAGGCCAGGGTTGTACGGGGAGAAGGTCACTCTGTAAACCTCCTGAGAAATGGCTTTGCACCTGAGCATCACCTCCTCCTGCCTCCAGTTCCACACTGTCAGCATGTAGTCAGGTGCGCTGCCCAGGCTGGCCAGAAGACTCCCATCACTATTAAAGTTCACAGAGCTGAATGCAAGATCTGTACCATCTACACATAGGTAACGCATGATCAGACACAAGCCCTCGAGGGAAATCATGACAGTGACGGATGACTGTTATATTTACCTCTCAAGATGCGGTATGCTTGTAATGAAGGATATTTATAGACTATCAGGATGGGTTTTCTTCCCTTTTCTGCCACCACTAAATAATCTTTCTTATGGTTTACCTGTGAAAACATCCGTAAGAAGAATTGAAAAAAAAAAAAAGCCAACGATTGACCTCCGAACAATTATTCTATGCTTACACTGTGATATTGTCTCGTGCAAAATCACGAGCAGGAGCAAGTTATTTCTCATCATTAAAAACAGATGTAGTCAGTTTTTTCACTCTTACCCCGATGGCACCAATTCCACCACCGCTGCAGGAGCGCAGGTACCTTTGCTGCTTGGTGCAAACATCAAGCAGGATGAGCAGCTGGCCAGCAATGAAGACCAGAGTTTTGTCATCCAGCAGCTGCAGGTTTGCTCTCCGGCCACAGTCGTAGCCATACGAATGACTTCAAGAACAAATGAAGATGAAGATTAGATCAAATCAATGTCCCATGACAGCAAAATCCTTTTTTTCTCCACTTAAACGGCTCACCAATCTGAACAAAGCTTATTTACATACGGAATATAAATAATGAGGTCACGGCCCATTTAAAACGACAGGCGAGTTGGACCAACTCATTTAGCATTGAAAATGGCATCATGGGCATTTCCACTCACAAATTACGGGCATGGGAAGAACATGCAAATTCCACAGAGGAAGGCCACACATGTCAACAAAAAAAAGTATATTTTTTTTGGTTGAGATAGTTACAAAATAATTACGAGAGGAACAGGAGGTTCTCTGGAATGTCAGACTCGGGTGTGATGAATGGTTTGGAGTGAAGCTCCTCATAACTATAACACATGTCAACAGGTAAACACGGCGGCTCCTCCTCATCCTGCAACTCTGTGTCTTCTTTGCCTGCCTGTGTAAGAGAGACATCTTTATTCATTGAATTCAGATAGCTTATTATTTGGTTTATGAATATTAGTTCAATAATGAACGTTTTTGCAAAAAAAATTTATATATTTTTTTCTCAAAATTGACTGATAACAAAAAAAAACTAACCTGAAGAGAGGAGTCGTCAGCCATGTGGAAGGTAAAGTGAAATAGCTTGATCTTAAGAAACAAACCATAAATTATGCTTGACGATTTACTCTGCTTAAAAGCATTATTATTATTATAAAAATATATATTTTTTAATTTTTCTTCCAGCTTCAATTGATGGTTCAGGTTCACGTTTTTTCCCGTGAGACGAAAATTCCGCGAATTGTGCATAAAAGTCTTGACGCGCGCATATGCAGATGTTGATGACTGTGACGTCACGCGGCGCGTCATAATCAAGTTTGAGACGGACGATGAGAAACGGGAGCGATCAACGGCCAAATTCAGAGAAAACAACTCAACACATTTTGAGCTGCAACAAAAGGGTGAGAAAGCTTCTTCTGTCGCACTTCGTAAACGAGAACAGTTGGTGAAAAATCGTACCCGTCAACTTTGAGGCTCTTTCCCATCTGAATGATAATCAATCTTATTTCCAGTCCGATTGAGATGAGCAGGGCGGACTGCGCGTGGACGTTTGATCAATGAAAACAAAACACGATACTCACAATGACCCCGATTAGTATTACTGTAGATACATTTCCACATTTAGGACACAATCTGATTTTTTTTAAAAACGCATTGTGACTCGGCAAAGGTGGCAAAACTGGAGCCGTTGTGCTCACACTGCAGAAGAAATACAGATAATTGTGTCAAATAAGACAGGTAAAAGTTAACATGCGGTTGATTTAATTTAACCTTTATTTGTCTTGACACGACATTAAAACGCTCACACAAAAAGAAGGATATGATCATACACGTAAACAAATGCACAAAGGAGACTCGTTCACATTCGACTCCTTTGCCTTAAAAAAAAAAAAAAAAAAAAAAAAAAAGTACAGTGAAAAGTAAGTCGAGTAGTCCCAAGGAAAAATGCATTTGTCAATCTTACACAACTCTTGTTTTGATGAGCACAACAAAATGCATGGTTGGATGATGGATGGATTGTTGTAATTTATGAATGCATTGCATTGGCGTTGACAGTACAACAGCTTGTTTTTGTTTAGGTTTTTTTTTCCGTCCTTGTCGATTTCAAATCAGAACTTGTGGATTGCAAATAAGCACAACAAATACAAAAAAACAAAAATCTGAATGAATAATTGACATTGGGGTCGGTGCTTGATGGCCTTGAGGAGTTGTCTCCTTTTGTGACCTCACTGTACATGTTCAGTCGTATGCCTTCCTGTCTCTCCTGTTTAAATTTGCTTTACCTGGTTTCCTTGCGTGTTTCTGAACTGTTGTGTTGGTGAAATGAGCAAGTGGAGGCAGCTTAGTTTGGCTGCTGGCGAGGCCATCGGCTCCTTGATGGGACAGAAGGATGATTTCTCTTCTGAGATTCTCCAACTGCTGCGACTGCTTTCTCACCAGCTCTTGAAGACTCAAGATTTCGTTTCTGTCAGCTCGCCTGCTGCACTCTTGAAGCTGTTTGCCCTGAGAACACACGTGTAAGATATCATAGAAGGGAAAAATGTGTTGACCTGAACCCTGCTTCGTAGGTTGCTACAAATTGCATCGGGTATAAAGTTGATAAAAAAAACTGTTTCCAAGAGGGAAGATGCTTGAAAGGTGAAAATCTCGGAAGCGTCAGTTCAATCAACCGAAGTATTCAATGCGGTAAATTGGAGAAGAAATTACAATTTTCTTCTGTCTTGCGTCGAGTTTGCGCTCCAGCTCCTTCCTCTGCTCGAAGAGACTATTCAAGCAGAGGAGTCGCTCCGTGTTGCTCCTTGTCATCTCCATCAGAGCCTCGCGAGCTTTTTCGACTTTGACCTGTCAAACGTGCACAAAAAAATCCCAAAACAAATATTGACGAGAGGTGAATGTCAAAGCTCGTAAAAGCGCAAAGGCACGCCGGACGTAAAACACGCAAAGATGCGCGTACATCCCACTGTTGGATTTCTTTGGCGTACGCGGCTTCTTGAAGGAGTTTCTCCTGCTTCAGTTCCTCAACTGTCCTGTTACCGGATAGCGTTTGCAGAACCTCCAGATCCACCTCCCTTCCGAACCTTCTCATCATAAGCTGGTTGCAAAGCTTCTCCAGCACTACACCAAAACACAAAAGAATTTGATCAGCGTACACTTTGCTCGTCGGGGGCTCGAGGACCTCTGGCTACGGATCCACTCGGGTCTTACGCTGGATCTCGGCGTTCATGTCCTTGCGTTCTTGGATGAGCTTGATATGCTGCTGCCTGGCTTGATTGTAGACTTCTGTCTGCTGCTGCTTTTCAACCTCCAACTGCTTGACTCGCTCCTGCAGACGTCTCAGCTCGGTCCCGTTGAGCACCAAGGCCGGGCTGTGGTCCGAAGGCACCTGGACTGCGATATCAAACTCAATCTGGAAGAAAAGGCGAAGCAAAGAAGGCATCGGCAGAAAAAAAAAATCAATCAAAAGAAGAGACTTGTGTTCTTTTTCTTCAAAAAAATAATAATCCCCCCCCCCCCCCCCCCGTGTTTTTTTTGTGGGGCGGATTTGGGAACCACCAC
>NW_017805411.1:41397-41667 GCF_001891065.2 Hippocampus comes
TCACGAACATCCGACGTACCTTCTTAACAAGGGCGTCGCGTTCCCTCTCCAGAACGTCAGCGCTTTTCTTCTCTTCCGTCAGCAGTTCCTCCAGGTCCAGTCGACGTTCACGAAGCTGCAGTATGTGCTCAAATAACTTTGACTCCAAGCCTGTGACCAAAACGCGGAGGAGGTGCGGCGTCATATTTTGGCTGAGTCGCGATGCGTTTACAAAGGGTTGTGTGAAACGGAGAATCGGGAGAAGGCAAGACGTTCATGACACCCCCCCCC
>NW_017805411.1:42092-43433 GCF_001891065.2 Hippocampus comes
AAAAAAAAAGTTTGAAACAAATGCAAAGTCCGCATGAGGTAACGTCAACACTCTATTTGAAGTGGATTTAGAAATCATGTCATAAATAAAGCCAATTTTGGATTAAAAAAAAAAAAAAATGTATGACAGAAAATGCGAGAATTTTCCCACCATCAAGTTGTTCTCTTCCTTCACACGTGCGTCAACCTTCTCTTGGAGAATCTCCTCACGCTTGTCCACCTCCTCGAGGAGGAGCAGCTCCTGATAGAGTGTGAGCTGACGGAGGTGACCAAGTTTTAGCCTCCAGTCCAGCATCTGCGCCTTTTGAAGGCACGTCAAGTGTTCTTTGTCAAACTGAGTAACCATGCTCTCCATCTAGGGATTCAAAAATATGTTTGCAAGTTGCTGAATGAAATAACGCCCGGTCTAAAATAAAACGATATGGAAAGACCTTTTCTAGGATAGAATCCTGCATGGACAGCAATTTGCTCTCCTTCTGCTCGCTCAGCTCTGCTGCTTCCTCTCCTTCGGGCTCCTCCTCTTCTCCTTCTTCAATGGCTGCAAATAAAAGTGCCGCATCTCCCACTCCCTCCGTTTCTCCCACCTCATTTTCCAGTGGCTCGAGCAAATCTCTGCCTTCCTCCTGATCCTCCCGCTCTGTGCGCTGAAACCTGTCGCCGGTAACAACGGGCAGAAAATGCAAGCTGATCCTTCATGTCTTCCCCGTGAACGAAACTCTGAAGAACAGTATCTTTAACCACAGATGTGGTGATCGTTCAAATGTGGCTTGGGCACCTCTGGTCCCTCAGCAGCCTGTATTTCTCCAGGATGCGTCGGGTGCACGGTATCTTGTCCTGGATTTCCTCTGGACGTATCGTTGGTAGAGGGGGCGGAAGGCGCTGGAGATGGGATGGCAGAAGACCCCGGACCCTTTGGAACTGCTTCGCCTCGGCCCGTAGTTTTGATAAAAGCCGAAGTTTGGAGTCTCTCAAGGCCACGATTTCTCTGTTCATCTCAGTCTGTTTTTCACGTATCTGGTGGGATGGATGCAATTATTTCTTAAAAATCATGTCCGTCGGTGTCTAATAAATTGTCATCTAGATGATTTGAAGTGACCAAAAATCCGGAGCAAGTTGATGCCGGAAGTTAACCCTCCTGATCCTCCAGCTCTGTGCGCTGAAACCTGTAGCCGGTCACAACGGGGCAGAAAATGCAAGCTGATCCTTCATGTCTTCCCCTGCAGTGCATGGTTAAAGTTGTGGGTAATACGGAATTGCACCCAGGGAAGGTGATTTCCAATAACAATCGGTTCATACTCAACTTGTCAGCCGCTGGGTCATCGATGTCCTGAGCCGAATCCTC